>NC_134353.1:784659104-784959104 GCF_048569485.1 Anomaloglossus baeobatrachus
AAATAAACAACAAAAGTACCCACATTTGGTGTACTAGTCTCTGAAACAATTCCATCTATAAAACTTTCTCACTAGTTAACGAACTTCATTAAACATCGTATAAAACAATAAAAAACCTTAGCAAAATCTATTTTTCATCATACAGTTGAAAAAAAGCGGAATAAAACACGATCAAAAGTCATACGTAAATAAAAATTATATTGCTTAAAACATTAACTTCTTCAACGAGGCAGAGGGAGTCACTTTGAAATCCCGTCTGGATTGTGGTCTGGAGATGTTCATCTTTTTAACCCCTTCACGACCATGGACGGATCTTTCCGTCATGGATCGTGTCCCGGTAATCCCCGCCCCCTGCCGCGGGCAGGCGGCGTGGATCGGCACACATATCAGCTGTTTTCAACAGCTGACATGTGTGCCTACATGTTCCGAGTGGAATCGCATTCCACCCGGAACATTAACCCCTTAGATCTCGCTGCCAAAGTCTGGCAGCGAGATCTATATGCGCGCGGCCATCTTTTTTTCTTACCTCCGCCCCCTCCGGACGTCACGTGAGTGATCACGTGACGTTCGGTGGTTGCCATCGTAGCACAGGGTCATGTGATGACGCCTGGTGCTAAGAAGTTTCACTTTCATTCTTCCTCGGCACGGAGCAGAGGAAGAAAGAAAGTGACTATTTCTGCTGTTTACAGCGGAATAGCTGTGATCAGCAGATAGCGATCAGCAATCGGATTGCTGATCGCTATAGCCCCCTAGGGGGACTAGTAAAATAAAATAAAAAAAGTAAAAAAAAAGTTTTAAAAAATTAAAAAAAAATAAAAAAACCTAAAAGTTCAAATCACCCCCCTTTCCCCCCATTGAAAATTAAAGGGTTAAAAAATAAATAAATATACACATATTTGGTATCGCCGCGTTCAGAAATGCCCGATCTATCAAAATATAAAATCAATTAATCGGATTGGTAAACGGCGTAGTGGCAATAAAATTCCAAACGCCAAAATTACGTTTTTTGGTCGCCGCAAGTTTTACGCAAAATGCAATAACAGGCGATCAAAACGTAGCATCTGCGCAAAAATGCTACCATTAGAAACATCAGCTCGAGACGCAAAAAATAAGCCGTCACTGAGCCACAGATCCCAAAAAATAAAAACGCTACGTGTTTCGGAAAATGGCGCAAAACGTGCGCCACTTTTATTGGACAAACTTGTGAATTTTTTTTAACCCCTTAGATACAAGTAAACCTATACATGTTTGGTGTCTACAAACTCGCACCGACCTCAGGTATCATACCCACACATCAGTTTTACCATATAGTGAACACCGTGAATAAAACATCCCAAAAACTATTGTGCCATCACACTTTTTTTGCAATTTTTCCACACTTGGAATTTTTTTGCTGCTTTCCAGTACACCATATGGTAAAACTTATGGTTTCATTTAAAAGTATAACTTGTCCCGCAAAAAACAAGCCCTCATATGGCAAGATTGACGGAAAAATAAAAAAGTTACGGCTCTCGGAAGAAGGGGAGCAAAAAACAAAAACGCAAAAACGGAAAGTGCCCCGGGGCTGAAGGGGTTAAATGTCTTTTTGGGTTTGCACAAAAGTGCAGTCACCAAACGTTTAGTGAATGAATCTGCTGGGGGTTTCAGCTGAATCACATATTTTGGAAATATATATGGAAACCCTGATTTAAGTGCTCAACATCGAGCACATGATAAATGTGAACTGATCCAAAGGTTCTGCCTTAAAATTGCCATCAGTAGCATTCAACTCAACCCACAAAAACACAAGTTCTCACTCAGGTTCATCATTTGTTACTGGAAACATAGGGGGCTTTCACATTAGTGATATTACAAAAACTCTGAAAAAGCACTATAGCTTCACAAAAAAGAAATTCAGCAAAATTTGCACTTCAAAAATCAAATACTCCTTTTCTTACTGGGCACCACAATGTGCCTAAACCACGATTAACATCTACATGTTTGGCATTTTTGTATTGAGTAACCCTGCTTCATTTAGGGTGTGTGTCTCTAGAAGCATGAGTTGAACACAGTGTACAGGCACTACAATGTAATGGGCATTACAAGGACTTATGTGCAATATTTAAATCTGAAAAATTCACTGCGTTTGACCCACAAGTGTTTTCCAGATATAAAATCGTCACCTGTAGATTAATTCCCAGAGGAGTTTAATTTCCAAAATGTGGTCACTTGAGGGAGCACCTTTTGTTCTGGCACATTAGAGGCTCTGCAAATGGAGTCTGCAAACTATTCTAGGAAAATCTTTGCTCCAAAGTGCTCCATCCCTCCTGAGCCCTGTGATGCAGTCAAACAGTACTGTAAAGTTACATGTGGGGTATTGCCACATTCAAGAGAAATCATGTACAATTTTTTTACTTATGCCACTTGAGAAAATTGGAAATATGGGCCTAAAACATAATTTAAGTGGTAAAATTTGACTTATTTTTCTTCAATATGCTCAATGACCAGCAGTTTGTAAAATATGCTCACTTGTTGGGGATTTCTTCTGCTCTGACACCACAGGGGCTTTGCAGATATGACATGGTACCCGCAAACCTTTGTAGCAAATTCTTAAGTCCAATATGACGCTGACTCCCTTCTGAGCTTTACAGTGTACCTCAAAAGGTGTTTTCAGCCACATATGGGGTATTGTCGCACTCAGAAGAAATGGTGTAATAAATTGTTTGCTCCATTTTCTCATATTACCCTTTTTGAAATTAAAACTTTTAGGCCAAAGCCTAATATACAATTACATATATTATTTATCTAGGGGTATAGTGAGCAAATTTAAGCTTCAGGTGATTCACATAATTGTGTATTATTTAAAACCCCAATATACAATTACGTGAATCACCTGAATTTGCTCACTATACCCCTAGATAAATTCTTTGAAAGATCTATTTTCCAGAATGGGTTAAATAGTGGGGGGTTCTGCTGTTTTAGCAGGAATGGGCACAAGGGATCTTAAAATGGGACATGGCAACCGTAATCTCTTGCAACCAATGTGGCGCTCCTTCCCTTCCAAGCCCTGCAGTGAACCCAAACAGAAGTTTTCTTCCACACATGGGATATTGTTGTACTCATGAAAAATTGCACAAAAAACTGTATATCCATTTTCTCATGTTACCCTTGTGAAAATGAAATATTTGAAGTAAAAACAACATTTCTGTGCTAAAAAAACACATTTTTCCGTTTTCACAATGCAACGTTATAAAATTCTGTGTAGCACCTGTAGGTTCAAAGTGCTCACCAGACATTTACACAAATTCCTTTAGGCTTGTAGTTTCCAAGATGGAATCACTTTTGGGGGTTTCCACTGTTTAACCTCTTCACCCCCAGGCAATTTTCCTTTTTGTTTTTCTCCTCCCCTTCTTCCAAGAGCCATAACTTTTCCATTTTCCTTCAATATAGCCACATGAGGGCTTATTTTTTTGTTTGAAAAGTTGTACTTTTGAATGTCCCCATTCATTCTGCCAATATTGTAATAGAAAACAGGAAAAAAAAAGAAAGTGCGGAGGAATGGCAAAAAATGGCCCATGGTTATTGGGTCCTCCCCAGCCTAAAAATAGCAGCCACAGCGATGCAAGAATGTGTCCATTAGATGCGGCAATTCTGTCTCATTACCTGGCTCATTCTGTGTACCTTGGAGTGGTGACAATTGGGATAATATAAGGGGTGAGAGACAGCTGTGATTTTTCAAAAAAATCACAGGCGCCATGAAGTCCTGGATTAGTAATGGGGAGGGGTCTATGAGACCCCCCATTACTTACTCTGTAAGTCAAAAGAAATAAACACAGAGAACAATGATTTACTTATTAAAGAAACAGCCACTTTTTCAATTTATTAACCTCCAAAACACTCCTGCAGGTCTCACATAATCCACACCTCAACTATATCAGAAAACTGACCAACAACTTCCATATCTATCAACAGCTGCCGACCGAAAAAAAAACATCATAACTACAAAAGCATATCTAGTGGCACTCAATAATATAAGGATACTTTGGCATTGCATTACTGCTGTAAGAATACTAGAAAAAAGGAAAACGTACATAGCTAATGTGAATATGAGTCAGAGAACATAGTCACATAGGCATTGCATTACTGCTTTAGAAATACTTGTAATGTGAGATTCTTAGCTTAT
Organism: Anomaloglossus baeobatrachus; assembly: GCF_048569485.1. Classification (NCBI taxonomy): domain Eukaryota; kingdom Metazoa; phylum Chordata; class Amphibia; order Anura; family Aromobatidae; genus Anomaloglossus; species Anomaloglossus baeobatrachus. The sequence continues at coordinate 784,663,267 of NC_134353.1, forward strand.
GTATTGGCCAATCCATGTGAGCCTAATAAGCTCGACAAAGTGATCTCATGATATCAGGAACCTAACCTCAAATACTTCTACATGTGATTAAAAATCTGCATATCTGGACAGATAGGTTCCTGGCTAAGTAATATGGTGGACACACCCTGGCTATAGGGTGGAGTACATGGTCAGAAAAAATGCACTACTATTATATCAGATAACTGACCAGCAACTTCCAAAAGTGTGAACAGGTGCTAACTGAAAAAAAAATATTAACTACAAAAGCAAATCCAGGAAGGATACTTTGGCATTGCATTACTGCTGTAAGAATACTAGATTAAAAAGGCATAAATACATATCTAATGTGAATATGAGTTAGAGGAAATAGGCATAGCATTACTGCTTTAGAAATATGTATAAAGAGAGAGTCTTAGCTTATGTACTGGCAAACCCATGTGAGCCTGATAATCTCGACAAGGTGACCTCATTATATCGGGAACCTAACCTCAAATGCCTCTGGCGAGGTTATCAGGCTCACATGGATTGGCCAAGAAATAAGTTAAGAATCTCTCTTTACAAATATTTCTAAAGCAGTAATGCAATGCCTATGTGACTATGTCCTCTGACTCATATTCACATTAGCTATCTATTTATTCCTTTTTTTCTAATATTCTTACAGCAGTAATGCAATGCAAAAGTATCCTTATATTTTTGAGTGCCACTAGATATGCTTTTGTAGTAATCCACACCTTGACATTCCACAATGTTCCCGTCTACATCTGAGGTCAAAGTGTGCGGTCAGACTAGAAAATGTGACTGAGCACTGACTGCGGAATCAGGGACTTACTGACTGTGACACAGTTATAAGCAGTTATGTCACTAAGGTCACAGCTGTGGTTCCCCCAGTGCTCCAGCTGTGACCTCAGGTGAACTGACCTGAAGTGAACTAATTAAACTCAGTGACCTCCCTTCAGGTGAAGTCATTGAAATCACTGGATTAGGCTATGTCCGCAAGTTTTATATTTGGGGGCTCACATTTCTACATCAAATCTGCATGTCCTGGAAGAAAAATGCACCAAAACTATATAAAAAATGCATGCAGTTTTGGTGGATTTTTCTGCCAGGAGATGCAGATTTGGTGCAGATATGTCTACACCTAAATAGACAATGTGCACACATTTCCTAACCCAGTAATCCGGCATTGAGTTGAATGACTTCACCTGAAGTCACAGCTGGGGTTCCCATGGTACCTCAGCTGTAACCTCAGGTGAACTGACCTCTGGTGAACTCATTGAACTCAGTTACCTCACCTCAGGTGAAGTTAGTGAAGCCAATGCCAGATTACCAGATTAGGCTATGACCACACGTTGAGTATTTGGTTGCAGACATTTCTGCACCAGATCTGCATCTCCTCACAAAAAAATGCAACAAATCCATATGCTTTTTTGATGTGGTTTTGATGCATTTATCTGCCAGGAGATGCAGATTTGGTGCAGAACAGTCTGCAACCAAATAGTCAGCACATAACCTAAGCCGGTAATCCAGCATTCACTTCAATGAGTTAATCTAAGGTGAGGTCACTGAGTTTAATGAGTTCACTAGAGATCAGTTAATGTGAGGTAACTTTAATGATCAGACCTGGAAGCACTATGACATGGGAAATTGAGGAAGTTTAATTCTCCTGCTTTAATCCACGTAATACTCTGACAACATTATTCCCAGAAACCAACTGTGAGTCAGAAATGCATCCATGCATCATCCCTATGCTGTTCCCATTCAGTTTCAGAACTTTTACATCCAATGCACCATTTTTATAGCCCTCCGCAACCTACTTCCAAGTTCCTCAAGAAAATTATTTGAGTTTCCCATTGACTAGCATTAGGTTCTATGAATTAAAACATGTGGAATGAAATACTTAAAAAAGTGTGAAACAACAGACAATATGTCTTATATTCTAGGTTCTTCAAAGTAGCCACCTTTTGCTTTGATTGCTGCTTTGCACACTCTGGGCATTCTCTTGATGAGCTTCAAGAGGTAGTCACCAGAAATGGTTTTCCAACAGTCTTGAAGGAGTTCCCAGAGATACTTAGCACTTGTTGGCCATTTTACCTTCACTCTGCGGTCCAGCTCACCCCAAACCATCTCGATTGGGTTCAGGTCTGGTGACTGTGGAGACCAGGTCATCTGGTGTAGCACCCCATCACTCTCCTTCTTAGTCAAATAGCCCTTACACAGTCTGGAGGAGTGTTTGGGGTCATTGTCCTGTTGAAAAATAAATGATGGTCCAACTAAACGCAAACCAGATGAAATAGGACGCCGCTGCAAGATGCTGTGGTAGGCATGCTGGTTCTGTATGCCTTCAATTTTGAATAAATCCCCAACAGTGTCACCAGCAAAGCCCCCCCACGCCATCACACCTCCTCCTCCATGCTTCACGGTGGGAACCAGGCATGTAGAGTCCATCCGTTCACCTTTTCTACAAAGGCACGGTGGTTTGATCCAAAGATCTCAAATTTGGACTCATCAGACCAAAGCACAGATTTCCACTGGTCTAATGTCCATTCCTTGTGTTCTTTAGCCCAAACAAGTCTCTTCTGCTTGCTGCCTGTCCTTAGCAGTGGTTTCCTAGCAGCTATTTTACCATGAAGGCCTGCTGCACAAAGTCTCCTCTTAAAAGTTGTTCTAGAGATGAGAAGGTGTGTCCAAAACTTTTGGTCTGTACTGTATATATACACATATATATGTATCTTTTAATATAATATACATATATGTCATGCAGAGAATCATACCTAGAACAATTATTTCCGAACTTTTAAGACAGCTTTTATATTTGAGTAAGATTTTTTGGTCTTCTTGTACTTTATGAAGCTTCCCAGTAGGTGATAGTTTCTTTATAAATCCTGACAATACAGATGGTTCCCTGACTAAGAGTTTCAACATTTCACCAGCATGATGATCATATTATTTTTGCTTCTATTATAGATTGTGTAATTGTATAGACGTTAAATCTGTGGTCCAAATCCTTTTTTTTTATTCATACAGAATTTTTTTTTTATATATAATAACATTATATTTGCCTGTAGTTACCACTACAGTTAGATTACTGCATATGGGTTCATACTCAAATTAACCTCTGCAATAAATCTGTGTGCAGTATGCCCTGCGTTAAAGATACACATTAACATTAAATTATGTGACCATGCAAATATTTATTTTCAGCATGTATAACATCTTCTAAGGGTCGGTAGATTTTGCACAGCCAAGTTCTTCACTAATTAAACTGGTGGTTGTTAAGAGATTATTCGTATAATTTATCTCCATTTTGTAGTTGGATAATTTTTCCTTGTTATGTAGGGAAACAAAATAACTAGAAAAATAGCTACAAATATCTAATATTTACTTGTACACAGAAAAATCATTAAAAATATAAAAAGAAATCCCAATAGACTTGCTAAACAATCTTTTTTATCTCATCAAAAACAAACATGAAGTGGGTGCTATAGTATACCTATAAAGGAATAGTCTTATGCAGCCAGTAATGCACCCATCACTGTTAGCTGTATTGGCTTGTACAGCATGCCGATACAGTTGAAACTCTATGGTAGATCTGGGAGACTCAGTTTCCCTGCACTGCCACTCTCCATTCTGTAGACTGCAGATCACTTTAGACTTGTAGCTTAAATGATGGCAGAGCATCAAACTGAATGAGTCCTAGGAGGGAACAAAGTGACGGAATGATGTCATCATCCGGCACTCTGACATCACATGCAAGCCCCAGCGAATAATGTTATCACATTGGTCCACCAGTGCTTTGCCACTATCAACCAGTGGACTTACCAGGATCCAGGGTTAGGTGAGTATTAGAGTTGAGCGCGGTTCGCGGTTCGAGGTTCTCCAGTTCGCGGCTCGAGTGATTTTGGGGGCTGTTCTAGATCGAACTAGAACTCGAGCTTTTTGCTAAAGCTCGATAGTTCTAGATACGTTCAAGAACGGTTCTAGCAGCAAAAAGACAAGCTAATTACTAGCTGGCTTTCCGCTGTAATAGTGTAAGTCACTCTGTGACTCACACTATTATGAAATTTCAGCGTATAGTGTGCGGGAACAGTGCATTCAAATCACAGCTGTTAGGATAATGGCGATCGCCATTTTTTTTTTTTTCCTTGTCTTCCTTCCCTAAGCGTGCGCGTGTAGTGGGGCGGGCCAGCATGTCAGTCAATCCCAGACACACACACAGTTAAGTGGACTTTTAGCCAGAGAAGCAACGGCATGTATGATAGGATGTCCATGTCACAAGTCCATGCATTATAAAAACGGACATTTTCCTCCAGCACGCCATTATCTGCCTTCTGCGTCTTGGTGTCAGTCACCGCTGGCATAGCTCCTGTCTCCGATACTGCTGTGTACGCTCTATACACAGCGCTATACAGAATAGGGATAGAAATTTCTATTAGTCCTTGTAAGGGCTAATACCGGCAGGGTCAGAGCCATAGGTGACAGTCAGGTCCATGAAAACAGATTTTCACAGCTACACAAGAGCAGAGTAGCACCTCTGCATTGCACACTCAAGCTCATTGTTACTAAGCCATTATACTAGCAAACTATGTTGCCAGTTTAAGGGCCGTAGTTGCATTGTCAGGGATAGTTATTGTTGTCTATTCTGCTGTTAATAAAGATAGACCACCGCTGCAATCTACACCACCTCTCAATTTTTACTACCACATTTTAAGTGCACAATCTTGTCGCAATCAAAATGAGTGGCAAAATGACAAATGCTGGTGGAAAGGGGAAGAGGCGTGTTGGAAAAGGCAAACAATGGTTTGTCCGTGGGGAAGGTGGCAAAGCTCCATTAACATCTGCTGAAGATAGACCATCTTCCAGCAAAAGTAAGATGTCTACTACTTACCGTGGACAATCCGATGTGCTCCCTTTTTTACGGACACGAACAACTGGAACAAAGGTAGATGATGGCCAAAAAAAGAAAATGCTTGAATGGATCTCAAGTGGTCCAACAAGTGCCCTCTCCTCCACCTCAACTACCGCATCCAAAAAACACCAGTCCTCTGAGTTGTCATCCCAATCGCACTTGCTTTCTCCCAGCTCTGAAGTCTCCATCCGCCCTGCACAGTATGGTGGAACTGAGATGGCTGAGTCTGCAGAGCTGTTCAGTCACACTATAGCCTGGGAATCAGAGGTCTGCTCCCAAGCTACAGTGAGTACAGACCAGGAAATGGTCTGCAGTGATGCCCAGAACCTTTGTGACTCAGATTCAGGTCATGATGACCAAGTTTCTGAGCATAATGTTGACCCTTATTCACAAACTGAAACACCTGTTGTAATAGACAATGAGGAACATACTGATGACGATGAGACACAGATACCAGATTGGGATGACAACTTAAATATTCGGTCTGGGCAAGAAGAGTGTTACGGTTGCTGTGGCGCTGGAGTCTATGTCCAGATTTCTTGCTACTGCACATGTGCGAGCACTGGAGACTATGTCCAGATTTCTTGCTACTGCAAATGTGCAAACCCTGGAGACAAAGTCCTATCTTGGAGCCATTGCACATGTGCGGGTGACATCATCGCTGACACGAGGTCACATATCTCTGACACCTTCTATGCCGATTGGCCGCTGGTCATGTGCTTGTGACACGTGGTCTCATGTCTCTGACACCTTCTATGCCGATTGGTCGCTGGTCATGTGCTTGTGACGCTTTGCTCGGTGATAGGCCAGCGTGACGTCATTCCTGTCGTTCTGGCAGCGGATTGGCTCTGGTGTCCTCCATCTTGAATGAGGCACAGAGTCTATATAAGACCCTGATGCACGCCGCATGGCGCTCAGTCCTCTTGGTTCATGCATGAGAGTAAACGCTCTGTGCACGTTCCTCTAGGCATCTCTCTGTCTATGCTAGGTGAGCGCTACCGGCAGGGTAGCGTTCTTATACCTTACAGCTTCGGCTACAGTCCGTATCCTTACCTCTTAGGGGAGCGGACATAGGCAGGTGCCTGAGGCACATGGTCCGGCTGGGCCTTGTGATTCTACGCGTAGGTGGACGTTGCCGCTAGGGTAACGTTCCTTATACTGCGTCTGGCAGTTGTTCGTATCCTCGCACACTAGGGGAGCGAACAGAGGTAGGAGCTTTGTGCGGCTTATGCTGCTGTCCGTCTCTTTTGCACCACTAGAAGAGCGGACCTAGGCAGGTGCCATATCTAGTGGTTCGTGTCCTCACACACTAGTGGAGCGAACGCAGGTAGGAGCTTTGTGCGGCTTACGCTGCTGTCCGTCTCCTGGCACCACTAGAGGAACGGACCTAGGTAGGTGCCATTTCACACTCACTGCCTTTGTCTCTGTGATTATTAACAGAGACCATTCCACACACCCTCCAAGTAAGGGAGGAATTGCCTTATTTACTAATTATATTCCTCTGTGAGTTTAACAGAGGTATTGCACTCTGCCATAGCCTGCAGCAGAGTCTTTGCACGGTGGACCCTGACTGTCTGATACTCCTTTAGGTTTTATTATTAGAAAGCCCCCCGTAACATTAGGACTGAGCCAAGGGTCTGGCAGTTATAGCAGAATATCAGCAGTTACACCATTACATACAAGTACTTGAGTCACGGCTCAAGAGTATAGAGGATAAACCTCAGACCATGGTGACATTTGCACATGATCCTCGACTTGCTCTGCCAAACAGATATTCTGGCGATGCCAGATCATGTCGTGGTTTCATTAGTCAGTGTCAGATACACCTAGAGGTCAACTCTTCTCGCTTCTCTACGGAGAGGTCCAGAGTAGGCTTTATTATCTCCTTACTTCAGGACAAAGCCTTAGAATGGGCGACTCCCCTATGGGAGTGCTCTGATGGGGTTACTCTGAGACATCAAGACTTTCTTGATGCTCTTAAAGCGGTATTCATGGGTCCGCAGGTTACCCATGATGCGGCCCTGAGACTGTTAGATCTATCTCAGGGTTCGTTATCCACTAGTTCTTATGCCATTGCTTTTAGAACTCTGGTGGCAGAACTAGATTGGCCAGAGAAGGTGTTGATTCCTATCTTTTGGAGAGGGTTGGCAGGCTATGTCAAGGATGCTCTTGCTACTCGTGAGGTCCCTGCTTCTCTGGAAGACTTGATCACAGTAGCAACGAGGATCGACGTACGCCATAGGGAACGTAGACTCTAGGTCTCTTCCTCACGCCCTCAGCATCGGGCTATTCCAGTTGTTGAGGGTCCACTACCATCTTCCTCAGCATCTGAAACATCTCCCACTCCTATGGAGTTAGGTCATACGTCCTCCAGACTACGCAAGTCTGGTCCTCCTATATATTACGTATGTCGTCAGGCTGGGCACTATGCCAACAAGTGTCCTAGCCGTCAGGGAAACTCCCAGGACTAGTAACCATTAGAGGGGGGTTACTAGAGACGTCTTCTGCACCCTCTAAGTGTAGTATCCCAGGTCAGCTCTCATTCTCTGAGAATACATGGCCTATTATGGCTTTTGTGGATTCCAGAGCTGACGGGACTTTTGTGTCCTCAGGATTTGTAAAGAGACACAATATTCCCTCTATCATGTTAGAGGCGCCTATTCCTGTCCGTGTTGTTAATGGAACTATGTTGTCTGACTCCATTACATTGAGGACAGTTCCCTTGCGCCTTTGCCTGTCTCAGGGTCACATAGAGGAGATTTATTTTCGTGTTTTGCCTGAGGGTATAGACGACGTCCTTCTGGGTCTCCCATGGCTTCGGACTCATGCTCCTCACATTGACTGGGAGTCCGACAGCATTATTAGTTGGGGTTCGAAATGTCAGTCCCGATGTCTTCCCTTACCACCTAAGGTTGTTGCGGTTGCATCAACTGATCTCTCTCCCATACCTACACCCTATTTGGATTTCGCTGACGTGTTCTCCAAACAGGGTGCTGAGGTTCTTCCACCCCATAGGCCGTATGACTGTGCCATAGACCTTATCCCAGGTTCGGTTCCATCTAAGGGCAGGGTTTACCCCCTGTCGATACCTGAGTCGGAGGCCATGTCGACCTATATAAGAGAGAGTTTAGAGAAGGGGTTCATTCGTAAGTCTGTCTCTCCCGCGGGAGCTGGGTTTTTCTTTGTTCGGAAGAAAGAGTGTGATTTGCGTCCCTGCATAGATTACAGGGGTCTCAACGCAATCACAATAAAGAACAAATACCCATTACCTTTCATTTCGGAGCTCTTTGACAGACTGAGGGGAGCTCAAGTTTTTACGAAGTTGGATCTGCAGGGTGCGTATAACTTGGTACGAATTCGAGAGGGTGACGAATGGAAGACCGCTTTTAACACCCGAGATGGTCACTATGAATACCACGTCATGCCTTTTGGTTTATGTAATGCACCCGCAGTATTTCAGGACTTCGTAAACGATGTGTTCAGGGATTTACTGTTATCCTCCGTCGTGGTGTATCTGGACGACATCCTGATTTTTTTCTCCTGATCTGGAGACTCATCGTCAGGATGTCGTTCGTGTCCTTTCCCGTTTAAGGGAGCACTCATTGTTTGCTAAACTCGAAAAATGTGTATTCGAGCAGTCATCCTTGCCTTTTTTGGGCTACATTATCTCACAAGAGGGTATGGCTATGGATCCTGCGAAGCTCTCTGCTGTCTTGGAATGGTCCGAACCTCATTCCTTGAAGGCGGTGCAACGCTTCTTAGGATTCATAAATTATTACAGGCAGTTCATACCCCATTTTTCTACTTTGGTGGCCCCTTTGGTGGCCTTGACTAAGAAAGGTGCTAATCCCAAAGTCTGGTCTACTGAGACATCTCAGGCTTTTGAGGCAGTAAAAAGACACTTTTCAACTGCTCCCGTTCTTCAAAGACCCAATGAGAATAAGCCCTTCCTCTTGGAGGTTGATGCCTCTTCAGTGGGTGCTGGTGCGGTCTTGTATCAAAAGAACGGTGCAGGTAGAAAAAGGCCGTGTTTCTTCTTTGCTAAAACCTTTTCACCAGCAGAGAGAAACTATACCATTGGGGATAGGGAACTGCTCGCCCTGAGATTAGCCTTGGAGGAGTGGCGTCACTTGCTGGAAGGAGCGAAACATCCTTTCCAGGTCTATACAGACCATAAGAATCTGACGTACTTACAAACCACTCAGCGTCTGAATCCTCGCCAAGCCCGCTGGTCCTTGTTTTTCTCCCACTTTCACTTCTCCATCAACTATCTGTCTGGGAGTAAGAATAACAAGGCAGACGCCCTGTCTCGCTCTATGGTTTCTACCCAGGAAGAGATTGACGAACCTCGTCTTATCCTTCCCTCCAGGGTTTTTCATACGCTCTCCCCTGTGATGTTAGACCAAATCCCACCGGGAAAGACCTTTGTTCCGCCTGATCAACAGAATGAGATACTGTCGTGGGCCCACACCTCAAAGGTGGGTGGGCATTTTGGTATTAGGCGGACACGAGAGTTACTGGAGAGGTGGTATTGGTGGCCACACTTAGCCAGCCACGTCAAGAGATATGTCGGTTCCTGCTACTCGTGTGCTCGCAACCGTCCATTACGGCAGAGACCGGCTGGGCTCTTGCATCCTTTACCAGTGCCAGATAGACCATGGGAGGTGGTAGGCATGGACTTTGTGGGTGATCTTTCGTGTTCACAGGGACATAGATTTGTGTGGGTCATTACGGACCATTTCTCCCGGATGGTTCATCTCGTACCGTTATTGAGAATCCCATCTTCCAGGGTACTAGCCAAACTATTCCTCAAGCATGTCTTTAGGCTTCACGGGATGCCAGATCATATCATTTGTGATAGAGGCCTGCAATTTGCTTCCCGTTTCTGGCGAGATCTTTGTAGCCTTCTGCAAATTGAGTTGAATCTCTCTTCGGCATACCATCCGGAGACCAATGGTTTGGTTGAGCGTACCAATCAATCCATGATTATATACCTTCGACACTTTGTTGCTGAGAACCACGATAACTGGTCCTCCCTCCTACCCTGGGCAGAATTTGCCCTTAACAATTCACTGGCTGAGGCCACTGGGCAGACACCGTTCGTACTCAATAATGGGCAACACCCTAGGGTACCGGTACCGTTTCCCGCTCCTGCACCTCCTCCTCTTGTGGCCGACTGGGCAACTAATGCCAGAGAGGTTTGGGATAGGACTCAAGAGTCGATCCAAGCAGCTAGGGACCGTATGAAGACGGTGTCCGATCGGTTTCGTCGCCCGGCTCCTGTCTTTTCTCCGGGGGACTTTGTGTGGCTCTCTGCAAAACACGTGAGACATAGAGTGAGCTCTGTCAAATTTGCTCCTCGCTTCCTGGGTCCTTATGAGGTTCTTCGACAGGTAAATCCTGTAGTCTACCAATTGAAGTTACCTGTCCATCTTAGGATCCATGACAAATTCCATGTCTCACTGCTAAAGCCGGCTATTTTACCTCACGCTCATGAAGTGCACTCTCCTGTCTCTGATTCCTCTCGCTCTAGCTATGAGGTACGAGCCATAGTTGGTTCTAAGATGGTTAGAGGGCGCAGGTTCTTCTTGATAGATTGGGAGGGCTACGGCCCGGAACATCGCTCTTGGGAGCCTGAGGAGGCTGTCCATGCTCCCGACTTAGTTGCCGATTACCTGCGTCGCCGGGAGGGGGGCCCTTGAGGGGGAGGTACTGTTACGGTTGCTGTGGCGCTGGAGTCTATGTCCAGATTTCTTGCTACTGCACATGTGCGAGCACTGGAGACTATGTCCAGATTTCTTGCTACTGCACATGTGCAAACGCTGGAGACTAAGTCCTATCTTGGAGCCATTGCACATGTGCGGGTGACATCATCGCTGACACGAGGTCACATGTCTCTGACACCTTCTATGCCGATAAGCCGCTGGTCATGTGCTTGTGACATGTGGTCACATTTCTGACACCTTCTATGCCGATTGGTCGCTGGTCATGTGCTTGTGACGCTTTGCTCGGTGATAGGCCAGCGTGACGTCATTCCTGTCATTCTGGCAGTGGATTGGCTCTGGTGTCCTCCATCTTGGATGAGGCACAGAGTCTATATAAGACCCTGACGCACGCCGCATGGCACTCAGTCCTCTTGGTTCATGCATGAGAGTAGACGCTCTGTGCACGTTCCTCTAGGCATCTCTCTGTCTATGCTAGGTGAGCGCTACTGGCAGGGTAGCGTTCTTATACCTTACAGCTTCGGCTGCAGTCCGTATCCTTACCTCTTAGGGGAGCGGACATAGGCAGGTGCCTGAGGCACATGGTCCGGCTGGGCCTTGTGATTCTACTCGTAGGTGGACGTTGCCGCTAGGGTAACGTTCCTTATACTGCGTCTGGCAGTTGTTCGTATCCTCGCACACTAGGGGAGCGAACAGAGGTAGGAGCTTTGTGCGGCTTATGCTGCTGTCCGTCTCTTTTGCACCACTAGAAGAGCGGACCTAGGCAGGTGCCATATCTAGTGGTTCGTGTCCTCGCACACTAGTGGAGCGAACGCAGGTAGGAGCTTTGTGCGGCTTACGCTGCTGTTGGTCTCTTTTGCACCACTAGAAGAGCGGACCTAGGCAGGTGCCATATCTAGTGGTTTGTGTCCTCGCACACTAGTGGAGCGAACGCAGGTAGGAGCTTTGTGCGGCTTACGCTGCTGTCCGTCTCCTGGCACCACTAGAGGAACGGACCTAGGTAGGTGCCATTTCACACTCACTGCCTTTGTCTCTGTGATTATTAACAGAGACCATTCCACACACCCTCCAAGTAAGGGAGGAATTGCCTTATTTACTAATTATATTCCTCTGTGAGTTTAACAGAGGTATTGCACTCTGCCATAGTCTGCAGCAGAGTCTTTGCACTGTGGACCCTGACTATCTGATACTCCTTTAGGTTTTATTATTAGACAGCCCCCCATAACAAAGAGGCTCGGTCTGAGGGTGAGGGGAGTGTAAACACAACAATTGATGAGGCAGTTCTAGATCCCACCTACTGTCAACCCACAGTCAGGCCGTCGAGGAGGTCAACAGAGACGGTTACCTTGCGCCTTCCTGGACACAGTCGGAGTACTGGTAGCATGTCTACAACTGGATCCTCAGCCACCACTGTGCCTCTGAGCACTAGTCGGGGTGGATCAGCAGGTCGCATGCCCTCTAAGCCTTGCCTAGCCTGGTCCTTTTTTGACATAGCAAAAGATCGCCCAAATTATGTGATCTGTAAAATTTGTCGTGATTCTGTTAGTAGAGGGCAAAACCTCAGCAGTTTGACAACTTCTTCCATTAATCGTCACAAGAATAAATATCATATGTCCCAGTGGGAAGCTCACCGTGCTGCAATGCGGCCTAGCGGAGCGAACCATCCACCGCCTGCCCCTTCCAGTGCATCTGCACGCTCTTCATCTTCTAGGACTGTGGTTTGGAAGGGGAAACAAGTGCGTGTGTACAGCTCTCTCAGACATCGATAGCACCAACGTTGGATGAAGGCAACATCATGTCTACGCCTGCACTTTCCTCACAAACCTGCATTTTTCCAGGGATACCCTACTCAACACCGTCTACACACAGCAGCCAGATCTCTGTCCCTCAGATGTGGACAAATAAAAGGCCATTTCCTGCGACCCATGACAAAGCTAAGAGGTTGACTTTATCCCTCTGTAAGCTCTTGGCTACCGAAATGCTGCCTTTCCGCCTGGTGGACACACAGGATTTTAGAGACCTTATGTCTGTCGCTGTGCCCCAGTACCAGATGCCCAGTCGCCACTACTTCTCTAAGAAAGGTGTGCCCACGCTACACCAGCATGTCGCACACAACATCACCGCTTCCTTGAGAAACTCTGTGTGTGAACGGGTGCATTTCACCACCGATACTTGGACCAGTAAGCATGGATAGGGACATTACATGTCGCTGACTGGGCACTGGGTAACTATGGTGATAGATGGAGAAGGGTCTGCTGCACAAGTCTTGCCATCTCCACGACTTGTGTGTCAATCCTCTGTCTGTCCAAGTTCCACCACTGCTTCTGCCTCCTTCACCTCGTCTGGGTCCTCCACCTCCGCCCCAAGCCTGCCTGGTCAGTCCACCAGCGTTCTAACTGTGCAGAAGGAATCACGCACCCCTCATTACTATGCTGGCAGCAGAGCGCAACGGCATCAGGCGGTCTTTAGCTTGAAATGACTTGGAAATAAGAGTCACACAGCGGCTGAGTTGTGGGCAGCTCTGGAGACTGAGTTTGGTAAATGGTTGTCTCCACTCAACCTGCAGCCTGGTAAGGCCATGTGCGACAATGCTGCAAACCTGGGTGCGGCCCTTTGCCTGGGCAAGGTGACACACGTGCCTTGTATGGCTCACATGTTGAACCTTCTTGTTTAGCAATTTTTAACACACTATCCCGACCTAGATGGCCTTCTGAACAGGGCACGAAAACTGTCTGCTCACTTCTGCCGTTCAACCGCCGCAGCTGAGCGACTTGCATCGCTCCAGAAGTCTTTCGTCCTGCCAGTTCATCGCCTAAAATGCGATGTGGCGACACGCTGGAATTCGACTCTCCACATGTTACAGCGACTGTGGCAGCACCGCTGAGCCCTGGTGCAATACGTCATGACGTATAGCCTGGGCCAACGAGATGCAGAGGTGGGGCAGATCACCCTGATGGAGTGGTCTCAGATCAAGGACCTATGTACAGTTCTGCACAGTTTCGATATGGCGACGAATATGTTTAGCGCTGACAATGCCATTATCAGCATGACAATTCCAGTCATTTACATGCTGGAGCACATGCTAAACACTATTCGGAGTCAGGGGGTGGGACAACAGGAAGGGGAGGAACTACAGGAGGATTCATATGCGCTAGACACAACAACATCACCAAGGTCCAGACGTTCATCATTACCAATGCGGCAGGCATGGGACCATGGGGGACAGGGATCAACAAGGGCGCATGGTAGCAGGCGAAATGTTGAGGAAGGTGCAGGAGAACATGAAGAAATGGAGGACGAACTGTCCATGGACATGGAAGACTCAGTGGATGAGGGAGACCTTGGTCAAATTTCAGTTGAAAGAGGTTGGGGGGAGATGTCAGAGGAAGAAAGAACGGTTAGCACCTCTATGCCACAAACACAGCGTGGACTTGGTCCGCATGGCTGCGCAAGACACATGAGTGCCTTCTTGCTGCACTACCTCCAACATGACCCTCGTATTGTCAAAATTAGAAGTGATGATGACTACTGGCTTGCCACACTATTAGATCCAAATTTTGGGACATAATTCCAGCCATAGAAAGGGACGCACGTATGCAGGAGTATCAGCAGAAGCTGTTACTCGATCTTAGATCCGCTTTTCCACCAAACAACCGTGCAGGTGCAGGGAGTGAATCTCCCAGTTGTAACTTGACAAACATGGGACGGTCTCGTCATCTTCAACAGTCTACCCGTGCCAGTAGCACCGTATCTGGTGCTGGTAACAGCAATTTTATTGAATCTTTTCATAATTTTTTTAGACCCTTCTTTGCAAGGCCACCAGAGACAACAAGTCTGACACATAGTCAACAGCTGGGGAGGATGATACAGGAGTATCTCCAAATGAACATCGATGCCATTACTTTGCAAATGGAGCCTTGCTCCTTTTGGGCTTCAAATCTTGAAAAATGGCCTGAGCTCTCCACTTACGCCTTGGAGATTTTGTCTTGTCCAGCTGCCAGCGTTGTCTCTGAATGTGTCTTCAGTGCTGCTGGGTGTGTGCTGACAGATAAGCGCACGCGTCTGTCCAGTGACAATGTGGACAGAATAACGTTCATCAAAATGAACAAGTCATGGATCCACAAGGAATTTACTACCCCTGTGTCATCCTGGGGAGAGTAAATGCTTGTGTATTTTGAATGTGCTTGATGCAAATCTAGCTGTGAAGTGTACAACTAGGGCACAAGTGCTGCCACTGATGGGGTGTCTGTGTGGCCCAATTTTTGGAAAAAGGGAGACTCTTCTTGGAGTAACCCTTGCTGTGTTTTTAAAAATGATCCAAGATGCACAGCGCTGGGATCAGGAAAGACTTTGCTGCCTACCCCGGTGTCATCCTGGTGACGGTTAAGTATGGCGTATTTTTGAATGTGCTTGATGCAAATCTAGCTGTGAAGTGTACAACTGGGGCACAAGTGCTGCCACTGAAGGGGTGCGTGTGTGTGGGGCCCAATTTTTGGAAAAAAAGGGAGACTCCGCTTGGAGTCACCCTTGCTTACATTGTTTTTAAAAATGATCCAAGATGCACAGAGCTGGGATCAGGAAAGACTTTGCTACCTACCCCGGTGTTATCCTGGGGACGGTTAAGTATGGCGTATTTTTGAATGTGCTTGATGCAAATCTAGCTGTGAAGTGTACTACTGCGGCACAAGTGCTGCCACTGAAGGGGTGGGTGTGTGTGGGGCCTAATTTTTGGAAAAAAGGGAGTCTCCACTTGGAGTAACCCTTGCTTGCTGTGTTTTTTAAAAGGAGCCAAGATGAACAAGTCAGGGTTCAGCAAAGACTTTGCTACCTACCCCGGTGTCATCCTGGGGACGGTTAAGTATGGCGTATTTTTGAATGTGCTTGATGCAAATCTAGTTGTGAAGTGTACAACTGGGGCACAAGTGCTGCCACTGAAGGGGTGGGTGTGTGTGTGGCCCAATTTTTGGAAAAAAGGGAGACTCCGCTTGGAGTCACCTTGCGGTGTTTTACATGATTTTAGAAGGGCGTGCCATGCCTATATCTGTGTCTCCTCCTCTTTTTCCTTGTCCAGCTCTTTTGTTTTCGCATGAGTATATGTCCTTGTCACTTTCCCATGTGTTTGTGTTGTGTTGTGAGTTGTTTGTCACCTTTTGGACACCTTTGAGGGTGTTTTCTAGGTGTTTTTATGTGTTTGTGATTGCCTGCCATTGTTT
Organism: Anomaloglossus baeobatrachus; assembly: GCF_048569485.1. NCBI lineage: Eukaryota > Metazoa > Chordata > Amphibia > Anura > Aromobatidae > Anomaloglossus > Anomaloglossus baeobatrachus. The sequence goes on from NC_134353.1 coordinate 784,679,109, forward strand.
CCTATGCGGTTCGAGTGGTTCGTCGAACGTTCGCCGAACCGAACTCGAATGGAACCTCCGTTCGACGAACCGAACTCGAGCTGAACCACGGCCGGTTCGCTCATCTCTAGTGAGTATATGATGTTTATTTTCAAATCTAATAATACTTAAAGGGCAAATGTAGGGGGCATCATACAAGATGGGGACCACTGTGAAGGCCATTATGTAATGTAAAAGGGATATTTGGCTATTATATTGTGAATAGTGGAGCTTTGAAAATATTATACTAGCTATAAAGGTGCAATCTACTGTTTATAGGAGGCTATGAGGGCATTATATTGTCAGAGGACTTCTCTTTGAGAATCATACTCTGCTTAATGGAGATGTGGGAGTCATTATATTGTATGTAGAGGGATGTTGGGGCATCATACTGTGCAAAGGGGAGATGTGGGGGCTTTATACTATGCATTGGGAGGCTTTTGGGGCTTCATGCTGTCTATAGAGATCCATGGGCCCATCATACTGTATACAGAGACCAGCATATTATGTTTATGAGAGCCATGGGTATTACACTCTTTATAATGAGGCTGTGGCTATACTGTGTACAGCGAAGCTATGGGGTTATTACACTGTGCATGTAACACCTGCCTGGAACCACAGACTCCGACTGGCTGTAATGGACAGGCGAGAGGAGAGTCGCTCACAAAGCAGTACCCCGAGAACCCTGAAACCCTTTAACCCCTATACAGGAATTTTGAATTACACAGGGCCCCAAAGATCACTACCTGTGGTAGGCTGCAGTCCAATGATAGTAGTAGTCATGTAGGCTAAAACCAGGAGATGCAGAACAGGGACAAAATCGTCAGACTAGGATGTGGTCAGAAAACCAGGCAGAGGTGAAATCTAGATCGGGTAGCGAGGTACAAAAATGGTAGGCAGAAGGGTAGTCAGAGAACAAGCAGAGGTCAAAGCACAGGAATCAGAAAAGATAATAGGAACCAGGAAGCAGGAATAAAACTATCTCTGGCAGTGACCAGCTGACAGGAGGGGGAACTAGAAGGGTATGGTGACTTCCCATTGGCTGTAGCTGAATGGTGGCAACTTCAGCTGGAAGACACACGCCACCGACAGTCAGCCAGTGGTACTGCAGGTCTCAGGGAAACCCATTTTTGTGGATGAGCGGACCCTCCGCCCAGCAGAGCCGCTGGCACTGACTCCTCTCCTACCACCAGCACTATCCACAGCGGGAACATGGCAGAAGTCGCAGGAGTGGATTCTGGTGGGGACATGACAGTGCATAAGGGAGCTCTCAGTACCATTATACTGTATATAAGGAGCTGTAGGAACATCATATTGTGTAAAAGGGAGCCGTGTGGGATTATATTGTGTATAGGGAAGCTGTAAATGGGGGATTAAAGGGATATTGTTATTGTACATCAAGGACTCAGGGGTCATTATTAATCTATGTGGGAGGGACTAAACTGACATTATAAAATGGTAATTAGGCATTGAGAAGGCTTTATTGCTTTGGGGAATTCAGGTTATTATAACCAATGGTGCATTATTAATATTTAGGTAGCACAATGTGGGCACTTTCAGAAGTGATTCTTTTTTTCTATGGGGATATTTTACTATATAAAAGGCACAAAGGAGGCATTTCACTTTCTGTAAGGGGAACAGTGGTGGTCATTATTTTGTGATGCACAAAGAGCAGCATATTTTTGTACCACACAGCAGGCCTAGTAACAGCAAGCAAAAGGATCAGCATTGGGGTGACAGTAGAATGAGGAGTATTAGTAAGTTAGGAATAGATGTAGAAGCTGCTAGATATGTGAGAAGTCTAATATGTGCGCAGACGAGTTGTGGCTGAAAAAGGTTATCATGGATTTCTGGACCATATGGACAAAATGGGAAAAGTGAACAACTCCATAAGAAAGAACATCACCTGTTTAGTCACTATTTTTAGCTATACTGAAATTCCTTAATATGTTCTGCAGGACTAGTATCCACCATTATATGATCATCATATGCCAGTAATATTGGGGTTGGTTTTTGTATTGTGATTTTCTAAGGCTCCAATACTCACTATGAGGGTACGCTCACACGAGTGTATGGCTTGGACTAGTGCAATGCGAGAAAATCTCACATTGCACTTGGACCAATGTTATTCAATGAGGAAAAGTAGATGGTCAGCTTTTTTTCTGATCCAGATTCTGGATTAGCGAAAAGTCACAGCATGCTGCAATTGTCAGCGAGAGCCGTGTCACTTGCACCCATACAAGTCTATGGGTGTGAGTAAAACATCGGACTGTATTCGGATGTCATCTGAGTGCAGTGCGATAATGGCATCAGCTGACAATGGAGGTGATGAGGAGATTAACCTCTCCCTCTCCTCAATAGTGCATACCCTCTCCACCGCAGCTGTGATCTGATAGCAGGATCAGATCACAGTTGCATGACACTTGGCTCACGCTGGTAGCACAGCGGGAGCCGAGGGTAATTAGCATATCACATCCAATGCACTGGCATCGGATGCCATACGATTGTGTGAATCCAGCCTTAGGGTTCATCTCCATAGTAGTAAACATGATTACCTGGATAGGGGCCCATTCAGATGTTGTTCTGCTTCCACCCCTCTCCTTGTTCTGAACCACTAGCTATTTCTCTGATTGCAGCAAGTTGGATCCAAGAATTTAGGACCTATATGAGGCTACCAAACACACAGGAGATATCAAAGAAACATGTGCATGTTTTTTTCATTTTGTAAAATTTAAATTAACATACACTGATGTTAAATAACGATATCTGGCTGTAGCATTAGACTGCAATTATAATTGCAGTGTAATGAATTCCCGTGAAAAGCCACGCAGCCAATCATAATAGTGAAGCAGCTGTATCCCTTCAAGATTAAGTAATTCTGCAGAGAAACAGTAAAAAGACCACAGCAGCAGAGTACTCTTTAGATTAAAGATGAAGCAAAACTGTTGCATTTCTGAGATCTTGACTGATTCCTTTTGACTTTCCCATGATGCTACACAAAGAAGCAATGTGTTTCAGGTGCGCATTAAAATTAATCCACTGGTGTGTTTCTTTGTAATGTGTAATTCACACAGATGTTGACAATAAACCTATCAGAAGCTTCCGAAGATATGACATCATCATATGGGCTGACCCATATTATTTAGCTATACAATATACTTACATATTCAGTTGATATAATCTGTTTATAAACTGACATACCTTTTTTTCTCATAACTACACCACAGTCACACATACTGTATATGTTCTATACAACACATAAATTGTGGATAAAACACATACCCATTTTAGTCAAAAGGCCTCTTTTCACGTGTTCTATCTTTTGATGGAAATCTATGGCTAAGTTTAATCTGTTTTGGTGACCAAACTTCTCCATTCAATTAAATATGTCTACAGGAAAGCACGGAAAGCGCACAAATGCTATCTGAGTTGCATTCGGGGAATGTCTGTTTGTCATTGACTGGTTGCTTGGAGAAATGTAAGATTTTTTCATCAGTCAGATGGAAAGTAGATCCAATGGTTATGCACATGATCAATTTGGAAATGGTTTGAAATATTATGTCAAACTATGTTCAACAATTACGTAACTTAATTCATTAATTAAATTATTAAATAATTATATAAAAAATATTAAAGTCAGCATGTTAATTATCAGGCTTTTCCAAGGACTTTCTTGCTGTTATTTTTTTTTAACAGAAGTAAATTGCCAACATAATTCATCTTCCAAATGAGAGCTAATTGTACAAATTTGTGTAATGATCCTAGCAGTGATTCTGACACCTCTGTTCCTCATTTGAACAAGGATGAGGCTGTTGTTAAAAAAAAAAAATTGCATAGTCTGACAATTACTCATCAATCCATCTGCTAGTAAAGAAAAATAGTGTAAATATTTACTGTGCATATATATATATATATATATATATATATATATATATATATATACACTGTGTGTGTGTGTGTGTATATATATATATATATATATATACACATATATATATATATATATATATATATACACATAGTTTGTAAACAGTTACTTTTAATTTCAACCCATTAATTTCTGTTAAGAGGTACATGTAAGATATTGCTGTTTTGATTCTACAGATCGTTGCACATGTGATTAATACTAGTCTCTATAATTAATACACTCCAATGGATTTTTGATGAAGCCTGCTGATATACTTTGACATACAAATTGTTCCATAATGATAACATAATTATTATAAATGCTTTTTATGAACACTTTATAGATAAATGGAAAAAAAATCAATTAGTTTACTTATGTCAAGAGAAGATAATCAATGCTAGAAGCACATTTTTCAGGTATATTTTTATATTGAAACATACGCAGACGTCAATCACATAAGCACTGAGATTGACCCTTTTCCTTTTTTTTATCTGAAAAGGTAAAAACCCTCACTGTTGATTAATTTCTAAATACTCTGACTTAAATTTTCTGATATAGACTCTCTTGACAGCCATTTTGTATAACTTCAACAGGTCCCTCCTATAGGACCTGTTGAAGTGTCTTACATGAATCGACTGCCGTCAAAATGTTCCTATCTGCTTCCTTTGTTATTTTCAAGCTTGAACTAATAAAGTACAATGATTTTATATATAAGGATAGTGAGTGCTACTTCTATTATTCTCTGCATTTTTTTTAAATAAAATATTGTCTAAATTGAAAAAAAATATTCTGAAAAAAAAATTTAAATTGCAAATTTGTCATTAAAAATTTCAGCTGCTTCCATAGATTTTAGCCCTCTCTTTGTGTGTCACAAGTTCTGTTGTCTTCTGCTGTCTTAATACCGATAAAATTGCTTCCCTGCATTTGTGTAGAGTTTTCAAGTGACCAAAGAGGGTATCAAGTAATTGCAGTTACCTGTTCCCCCTCCCCCCACATATTCCATCCCCCGACTGCCTGTCTTATTATCCAAACTAATATGGTCACCTCATCTGATAGTGCCTGTATAAAAAGGGAAAGAAGATAGATTCCTCTTTTTCATGGCAAAATACTATAAACTTGGTAAGCAGGGAAAAGTGAAATTGATGGAAAGTATTTACATATTTATCAAAAGAACATAGGATAAATTTATCATTTATATTTTAATAAAAATTATAACATCCAAGCAATTTTTTTCAATCTTGACAACCCCTTTGTCTTTTTTTTTTAAGTCCTATTTCAATATTTACAGAGGGTGAAATGAGTATTTAACACATCATCATTTTTTTATGTAAATATATTTTTAAAGGAGCTATCGACATTAATTTCTCACCAGCTGTTGGTAACAACTCATCCAATCCACAAAGACAAAGAAATCAAACCACAGATGCCCATAAATTAAAGGGAATCTGTCACCAGTTTGACCTTTTTAAAGTGTTAATATTGGCATACAGGTTACAGAAGGCTAAAAAAGACATACCTGTATGCCTCATATCAAAAGCTTTGTTGTTTAAATATCATTTTTCATCACTTTATGCAAATTACCTCTTCCAGGCTCTAGGGGCGGAGTTATCTTCCAGGCAGCACCTGCCCCATAGCCTGGAAGAGCTCATTTACATAAATTGATAAAAGATGACTTATCCACAATTACTTTATCAGCATTCTATAACCTGTATGCCCATGTTATCAGTTTAAAATGGTCAAAGTTGTGACAGATCCCCTTTAAGTGATGGGCAATAATGAGAAATTATACAGGGAAAAAGTATTGAAGACATGAAGAAAAGGAGGAGCAAAAAGCCATGGGAAGTCATGACACTAGAAAAAAAAATATATCAGTAATTTGAAAACATTCTTGCCACTTAGTGAAAAATAATATCAGCTGGTATAACTGACAAGCTAGAAAAAGGTGTCTGATTACCAAGGTGCCACACAAGAAACATCTCATAATTGCTAAAACCAGTGAGTTGCCTGAAGACCTTCACAACTTTAATGTTGCAAAAATACCGATGGCATTGGTACAGTAGAATTTCTAAACTTCTGAAGGCTCTGCTGAGCATTGTTGGAACCATAATCCAGAAGTAAAAAGATCATCATTTTACCTAAACTAGACATAACCATGTGCTCCCTGCAAGATTTAAGACATAGGAGTGAAAATGATTATGAGAAGAGTTGTACAAGAGCCAAGGACCACCTGTGGAAAGGATCAGAAAGACCTGGAATCAGCAGGTATAATAGTTTCAAAGAAAGCAAAAAATAATGCACTCAACCTCCATGGACTGCATACATGCTCACCATGCAAAATTCTATTGCTGAAGTTTACTCAACAACATTTAGACAAGCCTGTGAAATACTGAGAGAAAGTAGTCTGGTAGATGAGACCAAAATTGATATATTTGGATGCCGTAATACATATAATTGTGCCAAAAGGCACTGCATATAACCTCCAAAACACCAAACCAACAGTGAAGTTTGAAGGTGGCAAAATTCTGGTGTGGGGCTATTTTTCAGCATACAGCCTTGGCAAACTTCATATTGAAGGAAGGATGATTGGACAAATGTACAAAAGGCATTCTTGATAAAAATCCTGCCATCTACCAGGATGATGAAGATGAAACAAGGTTGGACATTCCAGAAAGACAATGATCCCAAACACATAGCAAAGGAAACTTTCAATTTGGTTTCAGAGAAAAAAAGTAAAATTGCTAGAATGGACCAGCCAATCACCTGACCTTAAACCAATAGAAAATTTATGGAAGTAACTAAAAGTCCCAGTTCATAAAAGGAGCCCAGAGAACCTTTAGGATTTGAATTCTTGTGTGGAAAAATTGGCCAAAATCACATCTACGCGTTTCGACACGTAGTCTTAGTCTTAGTCTAGACTAAGGCTATGTGTTGAAACTCGTAGTTCTATGAGGTATATCCCCCTGCATTATTGCTGCCAAACCGATATATTTTAATGGATATTTTCTAATAAACCTTGGATTTTTAATATATCCCGAGGATCGCGCTGGATTTTCTTTGATGTATATAATAAACAACTCATTTTAAGATTCTTCTTGGCAATAATATGCTGGTAACATTTCTCCTTGAGTGACATAATGGTACTGCCACGCTAGGTACGGGGAAGTACCACGTGCACAGGGAAGGGAAACAATGTGTCTAGGGAAAGGGAAGATGGTGACCCCTGACTAAACCTACTGTTGGTGACTGGGGTCCCTCCCCACCCTAGATAGGTTCCGCACCTATGCACCAAGACGGATACCTCACCATAGGTATCTCTAGAGCTGGATCCTAAATAGGCAGTGGATGGGATGAGATCTTTGTCAACCCCACTAAACAACTATAGAAGACATAAGAGAGACACACTGGGGTAAAGCAGGAACTACTTATCATTAGATGACTCATATAGAGTTTTCAGCAACAATACCACAAGGAGTACCAACCAACAGCTTGCAACCTAGGCTGAAGGAACTGAAAAATATCACCAGCACCAGTTTATAGGACGGAAGGGGTATTTAAAGACCAATGGAATAAAGATGATCAGCAGCTGGGTGAAAGTCGAGCTCCTGCTGGGTCCAAAAGGGAGAGAGAGATTAATTCAGGAGGAAAGATACCTACCAATGAATATTGACAGCAGGAACAATGGAAAGTCAGAATTCTGTGCAGCCAAATGCTGTGACCTTCTATGGCCAATAACCACATCACTGTTTGTCACAGGTGACACATTCGTGACAGGTACTCATTTTTACATCATTAATTTGGCTGCATATAAATCCACACAAGTAAATATAATGCAGATGATAAACCTTAATAAAATATTGCCTTTAATATGATTTATTTCAGACTCAGCTATACAGTATAAACCCAAGAAGAAGAAAAAAAGCTGTTGAATTGTTAATGCTAAGTATGCTGGTCATTTCTCTGACTACAGTGGCTTTGAATAATTTAATTACTACAAATAAAGTGTTAGTAGGTGTTGCACTAAGTAGGATGGAGTCTAGAAAACTGCAATATCTGAATATCAATAGCTTCTGTCAAGCTGCCAAGTAATGTATGACAAATCTGAAAGAAGAGGAAGGTTACCAGGAAAAGTTATCTTTTCTTTGACAGGACTGAGTCACTTCTGAGACGTCGTCTAATGCATTTCCCAAGGTGCTGCAAATCAAGCCTGTGAGTGCTATGCCATATATTGTACATCTGTACAGGGGGATAAACACTACTGCTTTAATACAAATGTAACATTGGGTGAACATGTTGATCAGATAGACAAAAGTGCAAGTTAGGAATAAAGGGCTATAAAGCAATTATGCATTGGACCAGCATCCCTTCTAACAGCTAAAACACAGAGCTGTAATGCTGCTTTATTTGTACTGAAGGGAAAATCAGAGCTACATTTGCAGACTTACAAGTTTTGTTAATGATGTCAAGACAACCTGATACCTAAAACACTCCACGCACACCTCAGTCTCTCCTTAAGTGCAATATTTGTGTTGATCTGTCTCATTATCATAAGTACTCTCCGATATGGCTAATTCTCAAGATGTGACATTTTTAAAAACCATGACTTAAAAAGTAGTGTTTGCCTGTCATTGCTTCCTAATCAAGAGCTAATTCGTAGCAGTGAAAATACATCTACCAACAAATATTTTTGGAATAATTTACATAAAATTGAAAATACCACTGAACCCCATACTGTATATTTTATTTGGCTCAAAAAATAATTCTTAAAGGGAATTTGTCAGATTATTTTTCTATTTAATCTGAGAGCAGCATGATAAAGTGACAGAGATGCTGATTCCAGTGATGTGTGTGTGTGTGTGTGTGTGTGTGTGTGTGTGTGTGTGTGTGTGTGTGTGTGTCATTTACAGGTCTGCTTGTTTGTTGTAGTTTCAGTGACATCATTGTTTTATCAGCAGGAGATTATCACTAGAGGACTAGTTGACTGCTCTGTGTAACCTCACCCAACCACTGATTGGCAGCTTTTTGCTTATGTACAGTGTACACAGGAAGCTGTAATGCAGTGGTGTGGTGTGGCTACACAGAGCTCAACATTCAGAAAACTACTAGATCTGCAGCATAGAAAACATTGATTTTGTCAAAACTATAGCAATCAGCCCATTGCTGAAATCAGGTCGTCTCTCACTGCATCATGATGCTCTCAGATTATATAGCAAAAGTCTGTTGGTATACTTCCTTTAAAGGGACAGTAAACCAAAAACTGTAAAAAAAAATATTCAAAACAGAATCAAAACATCATGAATAGTGTTAGAGTAAGGTACTGAACTCCCACAAGAGGATTTGATTTGAGCATAAAATAGGATTGTCTTATGTACTCTATGTACTATATATATATTAACCCCTTAACAACCGTGGGCCGTACTACTACATCCTAAGCCATATAAGTCTAATCACCTGTGGCTGCTGCAGGGAGACGGCGGTGATTCCTGCACATGTCAGGTATGGGTTGATTCATGAATCAAGCGCGCCTATTAACACCTTAAATTCTGCTCTCAAAATGTGATAGTGCAATGTAAATGCCCGCCCTGGTAAATCTTCACTCACCCGACTCCACTGGCGGCGCTGTGACGTGATCGTGATCGCTGTGAGCCGATGGTTGCCATGGTAGCACAGGGTCATGTGACGTCTCCTGTAGCTCACATGATGAACATTTCTCTTGTTCTGAGCTGTGCAGCTCTGATAAAGAGAAATGAACCAGTAATCAGATTGCTGATCCTTATGGTCCCCTAGGGGGACTAGTAAAGTAAAAAAAGTTAAAGAAAAAGTTTTAAAAAATTGAAAAAAACCATAAAAGCTCAAATCACCTCCCCTTTCATCCCATTGAAAAGTAAAGAGTTAAAAAATATATACACACATTTGGTATTGCCGCATTCAGAAATGCCTGATTTATCAAATATAAAATCAATTAATCCGATCGGTAAACGACGTGGCAGCAAAACAATTCCAAACACAAATTTTGCACAAAATGCAATAACAAGCGATCAAAATGTAGCATCTGTGCAAAAATGGTACCATTAAAAACATCAGCTCAAGGTGCAAAAAAATGAGATGTCACTGAGCCATAGATCCTAAAAAATGAAAACGCTATGGGTTGCGGAAATGGCGCAAAAAGTGCGCCACTTTTTCTGAATTTTTTTATCCCTTTAGGTATAAGTAAACCTATACATGTTTGGTGTTTACAAACTCATATTGACCTGAGGCATCACACCCACACATCAGTTTTACCATATAGTGAACACGGTGAATACAATATCCCAAAAACAATCATGCAATTGCACTTTTTCTGTAATTTTTCCGCACTTGGAATTTTTTTTGCCTTTTTCCAGTACACAAAATGGTAAAAACGTTTAGTTTCTTTTAAAAATATAACTTGTCCTGCAAAAAATGAGCCCTTATATGGCAAGATTGACGAAAAAATAAAAAAAATATGGCTTAGGACATATGGGAGCAAAAATAAACAAAAAAAAACGGAAAATCACCCGGGGGAAGGGGTTAAGGTGACAACCCAAAAATGTAAAAAAAAAAGTCAAAACAGAATCAAAACATCATGAACAGTGTCAAACTAGGGTACTGTACTTCTACAAGAGGATTTGATTTTGAGCATAAAATAGGATTGTCTTACATATGTACTATATATTAATATAATATACTACAAGTATAATATAGTGTATTCTAATTATTCCCTATGTTGTTTTTTTTTAACTTTTAAATTGTGGTTGCCGTGCCAACATCACTGCTTTCTAATGAGAAGGCACAAATCAAAGGTTGTACAGTATGTCTCAAAGGCATAAATGTCAGCTAGGCTTAGTCTACAAAACCAGAAAAGTACAAACAATTTAATGAAAAAATAGTGAAAAAAATGTGATTTGATCATTTGATATGTGTATGCTCAAATAAGATTATGGGTTAAAAAAATTATCCTTCTACTTAAAAAGTTGTATTTTTGAAGCAGTGTGTATTTTTAAATAGTTTAGGAAAAAAACAGATGTGGAATGTCAAGGCTCTTAATCTCCTGTCAATCACCATAGCCATAGTAAACAGTGTGGAATAGAAATCCTGATCCACAAAAAGCTCCACATCCTCATGACTCCCAGTATTAATCAGTAGGATATTCACACTAATGGGAATTAGGATTGTCTTCATGCTTTTGCCTGTTTAGAAATAAATAAGGGCTTTCTTCTAGGAACAACACAACATATGATTTTGAAGTTCAGTTTTATTGAAGTGAATAGGATTGATTTGGAATATTTCACAAAACCAGTGGATCAATGGAAAAGTTTTAGGTGAAAAAAATCCTTGTTTTCTAGTACTAGGCCACGTCTCCAATCAGAGCACCTACCAGTAAAGCCTGCTTTACACGGGACGACCGATTGTGCGATTTCACAATCGATCGTACCCGCCCCCGTCGTTTGTGCGTCACGTTCAAATCGCTGCCCGTGTCGCACAAAGTCGTGAAACCCCGTCACACGTACTTACCTGCTGAGTGACCTCGCTGTGGGCGGCGAAGTCCACTTCCTGAATGGGGAGGGACGTTCGGCGTCACAGCAACGTCACACAGCCGCCGGCCAATAAAAGCAGAGGGGCGGAGATGAGCGGGTTGTAAACATCCCGCCCACCTCCTTCCTTCTGCATAACCGGCAGGAGTCGTGGGACGCAGGTAAGCAGAGTTACCTGCTGAGTGACCTCGCTGTGGGCGGCGAAGTCCACTTCCTGAATGGGGAGGGACGTTCGGTGTCACAGTGACATCACACAGCTGCCGGTCAATAGAAGCAGAGGGGCGGAGATGAGCGGGATGTAAACATCCCGCCCACCTCCTTCCTTCTGCATAGCCGGCAGGAGCCGTGGGACGCAGGTACAGAGTTCATCGCTCCCATAGTGTCACACGGAGTGACGTGTGCTGCTACGGGAACGATGAACAAGCTGCAGAAGTAAAAATAAACGATATTATGAAACTGAGCGATGAGTACACGACTCACGATTTGTGAGCGATACTATGTCGCTCAGAGGTTTCACACGAGACGACGTCGTGTATGATGCCGGATGTGTGTCACGGAAACCGTGACCCCGACGATGCATCACACGATCCGTCGTGTCGTGTAAAGCACCATTAAGAGTTGAGGACATTCTGTTCCCTATTCTTTCTGATGTAAATATTTATTGGCAGAAGCTGAAAGTAAAATTCCACTTGTACCATTATTTTCAATTTATCATTTTAATGAGAAAAAAAGATCTTTGTTGAACAACATTTGAAGGCTGCATTTGTAGAACTCTATGGAGATTCTTCAGCTATAGTAAGTAGTAAGTCTATTGCTTCATGAATGAGTGTTTTGCTACTGAAAGATACCAGAAAGATAATCACATTATATTATATGCTGAAATTCCTAACATAATGAAGAGCCAAAGTAGAAGTGTCATCCAGTGATCAAATAATACACTGCTCAAAAAAATTAAGGGCACATTTGACAATCAAAGAGAAACTCAAAATCAATTACATTTTAAGGATGTCAGTCTGTTGAATTGGGAAGCATTGTGAATCAACTCAATTTGCTTTGGTGCAAATTAATATAACAACAGGGAAAAACAACAGCAACACGACCCCCCAAAAAGAGAATGGTCTTGCAGGTGGAGGCCAGTCCACAGACAATTACTCTTTCCTTATCCTTCCCGATTTTATCTCTAGTTTCCATAGTTTAATCTGATCCCTCCTCCAGGATGACATATCAATATGATACAAAGTAGTGGCATAACTAGAGCTCGATGTTCCCCTTTGCAAAGTACAAATTCTGAGAACCAAGGGCACCTTTTCTTGTTGCGTGGAAGGGCTGCAGATTCTTCAATCTCAACATTGCCAGTGAGTCAAGAGGTCAAACCCTACAATTATACAGTGATGGAATATTTAAGCAATATGCCATTATTTTATAAACTAGGAAACAACCAATTTTAAAAAAAACTTTTAACTAACAAGAGTTACTTCTGTAATTTTACATTGCGATAAGACTTACTATTTATTTTTTAAACTATATACACTGGAGATCAAAATTAGAGAACAACACACAATTTCCTAAATATTAAGGTCATTGTGTAATTCTTTGGGATTATATCCTAAAATGAGTAAACTAGCAGTATTGTAAGCTTATTTCATAAATTGAATTTATTGGAAAGCACACAATAAAAATGCAAATGAGATAAATGAAAAAGAACACGGATCAAAATTAGATAACACTTTCATACCTGCAAGTTATTAGTGTTAATCTGGTACTAATTTTCTTAATTATCTGACAAACCTTATTTAACTGGCAGCCTAACTTTCCAGTTTGCACTGACTTTGCAAAAATAGTGTGCTGTTCCAAAGTCACTGAAACACTCTTGCAGCAGGTTGTCCAAATAAAGGCCAAAGGGGAGATCCTATCAGTCATAGCAAGAGAAGTTGGTCATTCCAAGTCTGTGATTTCAAGAATATTGCATCTTTATATCACAAACTCTTTCAAGTCCCCCAAGAAGGCTGGTCACCCTCGAAAAACAACACAGGACAGGATAATGAGGAGAATCTCCATGGGTAATCGTTTCAACACTGCAGCTGGAATTGCTCTCCAGTTCAACACTGATCAAGGTAAGGATCTGTCTTGTCATACAGTGTCACAAGGTTTAAGAGCAATTGAATTGAAAGCCCACTCTGCAGTGCCCAAACCTCTCATTAGCAGAAAGAATCAAAAAGCTAGACTCATCTTTGGTGAGGAGCATGTTGTGTGGACAGAGGAGACGTGGTCCACAGTTCATTTTAGTGATGAAAGCAAGTTTAATTTTTTTGGGTCTGATGGGAAACATTTCTGTTCATCGATAAACTGGGGAAAGACTGAACCCAAAGTGTGTTAAGAAGTCAGTGAAAGGTGGTGGAAGAGTTGGACCTCTCATACAGCCACATAGCAGAGTGAATGCAATTGTGTATCAGAACCTTCTTCAACAACACATGGTTCCTTACTTCACATTCATCACTCCATCAGCCAGAAATTTTCATGCATGACAATGCCCCCTGTCACACGGCAAAACGGAAAACAGAATACAGTGAAAGAATGAAAATGCCAGCCAAGAGGCCTGATCTAAACACAAAAGAAAACCTCTGGAAAGTCCTTGATGACAAAGTTATGGTTAAGAAACCCACAACAGTCAAAGAACTGTGAAAGAGACTGGAGGAAGAGTGGACCAAAATCACACCAGAGCAGTGTGAGACTAGTGATGTCCTATGGCCGCAGAAGTGCTGGTGTCATTAAAAGCAAAGGCCTGTACACGTCCTCCTGATTGGTGACTGTTGTTACCTTCAGAAAATTGACTTATAATCTTTTTTTGTGCTACAGTCATTGTTGTTCTCTAATTATGTTCATCATGTTTTGGGCAAAAGATATGTTTTATGTTGATAAACTTTGGATCTTTTGTAAAACACTGTTCTAGTGGCATGGTGTACCCCTTACAGAAAACCTTCAAATATTAATTAATGTAGATTACATTTTTTTTTTCATTTTTACTGACATTTGTAAATAAGGAACATTAATAAGCTTTATCATTGTTTTATGGCCAGCATGTACAAAAGTATATCTCATTTACAGTCAGTGAAATCCAATATTTTTGATAAAATTTTTACATTTATAAAGTTTTAGACTACAAGGTTATAATTTTCATTTAAACTATTCAGTGACTGAATATTCTGTTGCATGCATAGTAAAATATAATTGATCTGTGTGTATTTTCCATACTAACTTTATGATTATGAAAATGGCTGTGTGTTTTATTCAACTTAAATGTTGCAAGCATAAAAGACATTTACAGGTAATGCAATAAGATAAAGAAAATATATCAAATATGCAGGAAAGGTCACTGCATCAAAGAAAATATCTGATTACTACAGCATGGAATGCACCTTATAGAAGCTCAGCACATGTAACTAATATGTGTGAGAGAAAAAGAGTTTTTAAAAAAACATAGCTGTGTTTTTCATATTTTCCTTTTTTATATTAGTATGAGTATTCAGTATTTGTAACCACAATTTTTGCATAAATGGCTGCATAGACCTAGCAAACAATATAGATTTTGCTTGTACTATTTAAAGGTTTTACATATGACCGTTGAATAGAGATGAGTGAATAAATTTGAGTGGAATTGAATTCCACACAAATTTTTTAAAAAATGCATATTCACCACAATTTTTGTAATTGGCTTTCGTGCAGATTCAGCAAAATCACGGCCGCCATCTACCATTTTTTGAAATCATAAAAGACTCCTAAAATATATTAAAAAATTTAAAAAAACGCTTATACTCACCATCCTGGCCCCGCCACTACTACCACTACTCAACCTTTGAAAGAACCCTCCAGGACCTCACAAATCCGGAAGCCTTGGACCAGCAACCGAGGCCCTGGGGATTTCTTGGAAGCTGCAATGGCATTGGAGGAGCGTAGGGACACTAATCCTGGCCAGATCTTGTGCTTGAGGGATCCATCCTGCTTTAGGGTAGTGCCTACCGGGTTCTATTGAAAATATCGTGTAGGCACCGCAAATGTTTGCCGACGCTGCTTGATGCAGTTGCAATCGGTAACCTAGACTATGAGCATTATATATTAAAATTAAATTTCCTCTATGCTTGAGATTGAAGAGACATTTTATTAAGATTAAAATTGCAAAGTTATTTATTACTAGAAGCAGTTTGCAATTTTAATCATTATTGATGTTTAAGCTCAGCCACTTTTAGCTAAGCCATAAAGCCATAACCTTTTTTGCTTAAGGTGGAAACACATAATAACTAAGTCTAAAACTATATTCAAAAGTATAAACTAAAGTGTGCCTCACCAAGTGGTTTTGCACATACAATATCCATCAATCAAATTGAGTATTTCCTAGCCACTAGTAGGTATTCACAACAATATACTATTTATAACATACAGACCATCCACTGTAAAATTTGTTCTATTTATTAATATCTTTTATAATATGTTGAAGCACCCCTCCAATATTTTTTTTATTGCATCCCTGGAGTGGTGCTTTAAATCTAAGTCCGCTGCCCCCTATCTGATACTCAACCTCATTTTTTTCCAGTGTCGCTCCAGTTTGGTCTCCTGTGATTTGTGACCTGCCAGCTGCTCCAGTGTTTCATGGAGCACCCTGTGGGTAACAACTCAATACAAGTCTATGAATGCCTAGTTCTTGCTCTCATAGACTTGCGTTATGCACTTGTGGCATGACTTTTGACTTCCGGCCAGATGAGCGATGAAGCTGCCATAAGATGAATACTAGAAAAACAAAGACCAAGTACAGCGAACCTCATAATGATGGTAGTATACATGAACCCCATAGAATACATACAAAAACTTGTGAACGAGGGGGGGTATTTACCATGTTTTTTTGGAGTAAGATCTACTGCACCACAATTGTGAAAAAAGTATACAGTTTTTATTATTACAAAAAATACAAAATACTGGAAATCATATGTGATTGCAGTTAGTTAAAATCCAATTAAACGAGACAGAGAAAAGAAGGTCACAGGGAGGCAGACAGGCTACACCTTAATTTCTGTGCAGGGAACAGGATAGTTAGATTATATCCCAGATGGCCATATAAATAACCAGAGAAACATAGGTATATCCCCTAAGATAGTAGAGTAATAGATTGCTTATACATGAAAAGTAACCAACAGGATAAGGTCCAAATCAGGGCCTGAACACAATAGTACACACCAGCGAGTACATAGCATAATCTCAAAAAAAAAAAATAAAAATGAATACATATGACAGCGGGCAGCGGACTTATATTTAAAGCACCCCACCAATGCTGAAAATACAAAAGCTGGAGTGGTTCTTCAATGTAATTATAAAATGCAGCATGTAAAGAGAGTACTGCAACATACCATAGATACAAACAAAAGTTGAGAAGAAAAACCATAGAGCATGAAAGGAAAGTTATTTTCTTGTATCTCTTTCTATATATAATAGTAAGAACATTTTTACAATTTTAACAGCTCAATACAAACACTTAGCGTAGTTCCAGCCGGGAGATATTTATATATGGATGCAATCAGAGGCAATGCTTAAATATAGCATTGGAGAGAATTTGATAACGAAAATGGTCTGGCAGAGAAAAAAGCACTTAAGCAAAGAGATGTCTGAATATTTTGCATTCTTTGCTGGCGTGTCTTCTTTCGGACTGGCTATTTCCTATTCCACTTTGCTTCTATATTGGGGTATGTAAGTGACAACTCCTGTTAGCATATGGAAATGGCTATTATGTATTTTTACTTTTTTCTCTCCTTTCATAAATTTACAACAGGTGAATAGATTTCATGCTCACATTTTTGTTTAAGAAAATGGGAAGTGTAAATTGTGGTCCTCGGGTAACCATCTGTAAAGTTTCATCATTTTAACCTTATGAAGGACTGAGCTCTCCTTTATTAGAAATCAATAAATAATAGTGGGATTTCTTGGGTATTTATCAAAGGGACTGATTTTGTTAACTTAGCAAAGGTGGGGGATTGTGTAATGTAATGTATATAACATTAGCATGTCAAACACCTTACTCCACCTATCTGAATTATTCTAATAGGACTGCATTCACAAATATGTATGAAATTTTCTAAGACCTTTTCCATTGTTATCGAAAAGCACACAATCCAATAGGAATTCATTGATCTTTATATAAAAACATGCATCTTTTTGTGCCATCCATAAGACTTAGAGTAGTTCCTATTCTCATTCATTTGCGGAAAACAATATGCCATAACAATCCGTGAAACAAGAATGCAAATCTGAAGGCTTCCAATTTTCATCTCTTTTTCATCTATCTCTCAGGGATCTGTTACTTAGTGGTAAACGTGAATAAAATACGTTATCTTCCAGGCATCTTTTTGTTGGCTTGGAAGCTAGCACACCTCTTTAGTGGAAAAAATGGAACAGAAACAAAGGAAGCAACTAGGATACAACTAGGATGCACCTAAGAAAAAAATCGTTCTGTTCCTCTCAGATGGTAACTCCCACAGGGATGAGTGACTTTAGCCATAGTATTGCTGTCATTTGATCTCACTTCAGTAAAACGTTTCCTTGCCAGTCTTACACTTTACACGTATTCAGTGTTTTGGAGACAATTTTTTATAACTTAAATACATGGATTTTTGGCTAAAAATAATTTTTACAATATGGTTTCCTTAAAATGTGTAACCATTTATCTTCTACACCCCTTATGTATAACTATACATAGTAATGTATAGAAAAACTACAAAAACAAGAACCACAACCAGAAAGGGGACTTAACTAAAGGGGGCTTTACACGCTACAATATCGTTAATGTTTTATCGTCGGGGTCACGTTGTTAGTGATGCACATCCGGCGTCATTAATGATATCGCAGCGTGTCACACTTACCAGCAACCTTAAGCGACCTCAAAAATGGTGAAAATCGTTCACCTTGGAGAGGTCGTCCCAAAACCAAAAATCGGTAATGGTTGATTATCGATGTGGTTCATCGCTCCTGCGGCAGCACACATCGCTGTGTGTGACACCGCAGGAGTGAGGAACTCTGTCCTTACCTGCCGCTGGCCGCAATGCGGAAGGAAGGAGGTGGGCAGGATGTTATGTCCGCTCCGCTCCGCTTTGATTGGCCGGCCGCTTGGTGATGTCGCTGTGATGCCGAATGTCCCTCCCCCTTGAGGTAGGGATTGTTCGCCAGTCACAGCGACGCCGTTGACCAGGTAAGTGCATGTGACACTCCCATAGCGATAATGTTCGCTGCGGCAGCGATCACACGAAATCACATGCACGACAGGGGCGGGTGTTTTGCGTACGATATCGCTAGCAATTGCTAGCAATATCGTAGCGTGTAAAGCCCGCTTAAGTGTAAAGGGTGCTTTACATGCTGCAACATCGATAGTGATTGCTAGCGATGTCGAGCGCGATAGCACTCGCCCCCGTCATTCGTGCGACATTTGGTGCTCGCTGCTGTAGCGAACATTATCGCTACGGCAGCGTCACATGCACATTCCTTGTCAGCGACATCGCTGTAACCGCCGAACAATCCCTCCTTCAAGGGGGAGGTGCATTCGGGGCCATAGCGACGTGACTGCGGCGTCACTAAGCGGCCGGCCAATAGAAGCGGAGGGGCGGAGATGAGTGGGACGTATCATCCCGCCCACCTCCTTCCTTCCGCATTGCCGGTGGACGCAGGTGAGGAGATGTTCGTCGCTCTTGCGGTGTCACACATAGCGATGTGTGGTGCCGCAGGAACGAGGAACAACATCGTACCTGTTGCAGCGGCGATATTAAGGAAAGGAGCGACGTGTCAACGATCACCGTTTTTGAACGATTTTGCGATCATTGATCGTCGCTCCTTGCTGTCACATGCTGCGATGTTGCTACCAGTGCCGCATGTGTGTCACTAATGACGTTATCCCGACAATATATCGGTAGCGATGTCGCAGCGTGTAAAGCACCCTTATGGTGCAACACAAGCTTCAACCTCGCTGTCAGCAGTTTATGATATGGTAGTTAGCGGGTACAAAAAGGTAACAGTCACACAAGGTCCCACAAGCCTAAGAGGCAGAAAGGTCCATCTTTCACAAAAGACATCTGTAAAGGGCTTGTTTACATGTTTTACTGTAGATTAGATTTCATAAGCTTCAAGTTCAATTTATGCTCATAGAAGCAGTTATGTCTTTCTCTGGATTAAGAAAGCAAAAATAAATGGTAAACTACAGTTAACTGTATCTCTAAGTTACTAATTTATTTAAATTGTCTCTTCAGGGAGGAAGGAGACAAACTCTAGTGCCACCTAATGGAAGTAGCAATTCTAAAAGTCAAAAATGACTCTCCAACGAGCCTTTTTCTATGACCTGGGATTTATGGCAGATCAGAACCTCAATTTGCAGACACAGTGTTCCAGGATGATTGTCCCTCATCAGTGCAAAGTATGGGGTCTGATCTGGCTGAATAAGAAGCTCTACTGGGGTCTCAGTGGAAAACTTTTCTCCTTGTGGAGACTGACAAACCAATCTGGCTGTTAGTAGTGAGGAGTCTTATAGCTGCAATGCTCCTCTAGGAAATATTCAAATTGTCTCTTCAGGGAGAAAGGAGACAAACTCTAGCACCACCTATTGGAAGTAGCAATCCTAAAAGTCAAAAGTGACTCTCCAATGAGCCTTTTTATATGACCTAGGATTTATGCCAGATCAGAACCTCAATTTGCAGAGACGGTGTTTTGAGATGATTGTCCCTCGTCAGTGAAATGTATGAGGTCTGTCGATTTTCAGACATACTGGTGACACATTCATTCACAATGCGTTCACACACATACTCATTAAAATAAGTCTTGATTTTCACACCTCCATGTAATCCACACACAGAGACATGTCCATTTTTCACAGCCAGCACAGCTAAAAGGGTCAATAGAAGTATATGGGTCCTTGAAAAACATGTACAACACAAGGATGACATCCATGTGAAACATACCAGAATCAAATTAATTCAAAGAATTACTGACTTTTAATTGTTCAAGGTGTGCAAAGATGAAAGATATATAGATTGCTAGAGAGATAGATAGATAGATAGATAGATAGATAGATAGATAGATAGATTTTACAGCTTTTAACCAAATAAAAAAAAGGAAAAAACTACATGGGGTCCCCCCCATTTTTGATAACCAGCAAAGGTAAAGATACCTGGTGCGGTCGCAATCATGGAAATGGTTTATAGGCTTGATGTCAGCAATGCAGTGTCCATTTCAGCACTGTTTCCATCTACATCAGTGATTTTCCTGCCTCCCTAGCCCACCTGTTAGCATCTTCTGGAAAAATGCTAGATTTTCCCATTGACTTTTATTATACTTGGCATTTGAGTCAAACCCATACTAGCATCCGACCTGCTCGATTTGAAGACCAAGGACGTCAGCATTTTAGTGCTTGCTCATTAACTATACTAGTTTATTATGGTAGTGTTCAATTGGTTCAGGTCAGGGCTCTGGAAGGACAAGTATGTGCTGGAAGTCATTAATTGAATTCTCTCCTATTTAAACCCCTAGCATTTTTATGACTTTGTTTCTTTCCTAACTTTTTGGATTTATGCTGGCTTTCGGAATCTCCTCAGTCAGTCACCCCAACAACCAGTATTCATTCTGTAGGCTAGGAGGTCTGATGTATGTATGTCAAGATCCCTTAAAAGGTCTTAAAGAAGTTGTCCACTAGTAGGGCAATCCCTTCTCAATCCCCATGTTTGCCTACATTAAACTAAAAAAGCTTATACTCACCTCTAGTGCAGGCAATCCCAATTCTGTGGCTCATGTGAGGTTATTAGTAGAGATGAGCGAACCAGCCGTGGTTCGGCTCGAGTTCGGTTCGTCGAACGGAGGTCTCGTTAGAGTTCAGTTCGGCGAACGTTCGACGAACCGAACTCGAACCGCATAGGAAACAATGGCAGGCAATCACAAACACATAAAAACACCTAGAAAACACCCTCAAAGGTGTCCAAAAGGTGACAAACAACTCACAACACAACACAAACACATGGGAAAGTGACAAGGACATATACTCATGTGAAAACAAAGGAGCTGGACAAGGAAAAAGAGGAGGAGACACAGATATGAGTATATGCAAGGGAACGTCGATGCCATTACTGCGCAACTTGAGCCCTGCTCATTTTAGGCTTCCAATCTGGATAAATTGCCTGAGCTTACCACGTACGCCTTGGGGATCTTCTTGTGTCCCGCAGCCAGCGTTTTCTCGGAACGTGTCCTCAGTGCTGCTGGGGGTGTGCTGACAGCTAAGCACACGCATCTGTGCACTGACAATGTGGACAGACTAACGTTCACCAAGATGAACAAGTCATGGCTCTCAGAGGACTTTTCTTCCCCTGGCTCAGCCAGGGGAGGCGAAAGGCACGCGTATTTTTGAGAGTGCTTCATGCAAAGCATCTTTCTCGTCTTGAAAATGGGGGTCAACTGATGCCAGTCAAGTGGGGTGTGTGTGGCCCAATTAGTGGAAACGAGGGAGACTGTGGTTGGAGTCCCTTCGCTTTTGAAAAAAGAACCAAGATGAACAAGTCATGGCTCTCAGAGGACTTTTCTTCCCCTGGGTCATCCAGGGGAGGTGAAAGGCACGTGTATTTTTGAGAGTGCTTCAGGCAAAGCATCTTTTTCATCTTGAAAATGGGGTCAACTGATGCCAGTCAAGTGGGGTGTGTGTGGCCCAATTAGTGGAAACGAGGGAGACTGTGGTTGGAGTCCCCTCACTGTGTTTGTAAAAGAACTAAGATGAACAGGTCATGGCTCTCAGAGGACTTTTCTTTCCCTGGGTCATCCAGGGGAGGTGAAAGGCACGTGTATTTTTGAGAGTGCTTCATGCAAAGCATCTTTTTCATCTTGAAAATGGGGTCAACTGATGCTAGTCAAGTGGGGTGTGTGTGGCCCAATTAGTGGAAACGAGGGAGACTGTGGTTGGAGTCCTCTCGCTGTGTTTGTAAAAGAACCAAGATGAACAAGTCATGGCTCTCAGAGGACTTTTCTTCCCCTGGGTCATCCAGGGGAGGTGAAAGGCATGCGTATTTTTGAGAGTGCTTCATGCAAAGAATCTTTTTCATTTTGAAAAGGGGGGTCAACTGATGCCAGTCAAGTGGGGTGTGTGTGGCCCAATTAGTGGAAACGAGGGAGACTGTGGTTGGAGTCCCCTCGCTGTGTTTGTAAAAGAACCAAGATGAACAAGTCATGGCTCTCAGAGGACTTTTCTTCCCCTGGGTCATCCAGGGGAGGTGAAAGGCATGCATATTTTTGAGAGTGCTTCATGCAAAGCATCTTTTTCATTTTGAAAAGGGGGGTCAACTGATGCCAGTCAAGTGGGGTGTGTGTGGCCCAATTAGTGGAAACGAGGGAGACTGTGGTTGGAGTCCCCTTGCTGTGTTTTACATGCTTTTAGAAGGGCATGACATGGCTTAGAGGTTGACTTTCAGCATCTGCAAACTGTTGGCTACCAAAATGCTTCCTTTCCAACCTTTTTATCCGAGGATTTTCGAGACCTTATGCCCATCACAGTGCCCCAAGAGCCGATGCCCAGGCGCCACTCCTTCTCCAACAAAGGCGTGCACGCGCTACACCAGCATGTCGCACCAAACATCACCGCTTCTTTGAGAAACTGTGTGACAGGGTGCATTTCACTATAGATACTTGGCCCAGTAAGCATGGACAGGGGCGTTACATGTCGCTGACTGGGAAATGGGTTACTATGGGGAGAGATGGAGAAGGGTCTGCTGTACAAGTCTTGCTGTCCCCATGAGTTGTATCAATCCTTCCTCTGTATGTAGAAATTAATACACTGCTTCTGCCTCCTCAACCTCATGTGGGTCCTTCACCTCGGTCCAAACCCTGTATGGTCAGGGCACCCTTCCTTGTAACTGCGCACAAGGAATACCAAACACCTCCTTACTATGCTGGCAGCAGAGCTCAATGCCATCATGCGGTCAAATGTTTATTTTGAAATGTATGGGAAATGTGAGTCACACCGCTGAGAAGTTGTGGACAGTTAGCTCTGGAGACCAAGTTTCATCAATGGTTGTCTCCACTCAACCAGCAGCCAGGGAAGGCCAGGTGTGACAATGATGCAAACATGGGTGCGGCCCTTCGCCGTGACAATGTGACACACGTGCCTTGTGTGGCTCACGTGTTGAACCTGGTTGTTCAGCAATTTTTAAAGCACTATCCCGGCCTACATGGCCTTCTGCAGAGGGCACGCTGTAACGCCTTCCTTAATCCACACACTCAGATGGGCTGTAAAGGATAGGCTAGAGGGAAGCCACTCACCAAGCAGGACCTCCAGAACCCTGAAACCCTTTAACCCCTATACAGGGATTTGGAATTACACAGGGCCCAAGGTGATCAATACCTGTGGAAGGCTGCAGTTCCAGAGAATAGTAGTCAGGCAGGGACAAAACAGTAATTGAGGAACAGGAACAGAATGGGACGGCCAGGACTTAATCAGAAAACAAGCAGAGGTGAAATGCGGATCGGCCAACAAGGTACATAAACAGCAAACAGGAAAAGTAGTCAGGTAACAAGCACACAAAATCATAAAACTGAACTGGGGGTAAAAGTAACCAGAGGTTCATAGCTATGTCTGGCAGTGGTCTGCAGACAGGATGGGCATAAAAAAGGGTGTGGTGTCTTCCCATTGGTTGTAGCTGAATGATGGTACTTCATCTGTGAGATACCCACCACCTACATTTAGCCAGAGATTCTGCATCTGTCAAGGTAATGCAGCCCAGTGGGTGAGCATAACTTGCATCCACCTGCGCCGCTGGCATCAACTTCTCTCCCATCATCAGCACTATGCATGAAAGGAACACGTTGTCACCTGGCGACCGGAGTACAAATTGACGGAGCGTACTCCGTTGATAACTTAACCGCAGTATGGGGCAATGATGCAAACCTGGCTGCGGGCCATCGTCAGGGCAATGTGACACACGTGCCTTGTATGGTTCACGTGTTGAATCTAATTCTCCAGCAATTTTTAAAACACCATCCCGGCCTACATGGCCTTGTGCAGCGGGCACGCTCGCTATGTGCTCACTTCCATCGTTCACACACAGCAGCTCAACAACTTTCGTCGCTACAGAAGTCTTTAGGTCTGGTGGTTAAACGCCTGAAATGTGATGTGCCGACACGCAGGAATTTGAATCTGCACATGTTGCAGCGTTTGTGGCAGCACCGCCGAACCCTGCTGCAATACGTTATGACATATAGCCTGGCCCAACTTGATCCAGAGGTGGTGTAGATCACGCTGCTGGAGTGGTGTCAGATCAAGGACCTATGCACCCTTCTACACAGTTTACAAATGTCGACGAAGATGTTTAGCACTGGCAATGCCATTCTCAGCGTGACAATTCTGGTCATCTACATGATGGAGCACACTGTAAGCATTATTCGGAGTCAGGTGTTGGGACAAGAGGAAGGGGAGGAAGTACGGGAAGAGTCATATGCGGAAGGGATAACAAGATCTACGAGGTCCAGATGGTCAGCGGCACCTAGGCGGCAGTCATGGTGGGGGAGAGGGATTAACAAGGGCGCATAGTATCAGCAAAAAGTGTTGAGGAAGGTGCAGTAGCCCATGAAGAAATGGAGGACGAACTGGCGATGGGCATGGAAGACTCAGCAGATGAGTGAGAGCTTGCTCACATTTCGGTTGTTCGAGGTTGGGGGGAGAGGGCAGAGGAAGGAGGCACGATTCTCACCTCTCTGCCACCAACACACCAAGGACTTGGTCCTCCTGGATGCACAAGACACATGAGCGCCTTCTTGCTGAACTACCTACAACATGACCCTCAGATTGTACGATTTCGATGTAATGCTAACTACTGGGTTGCCACACTGTTAGATCCCCGGTACAAGACAAAATTTGGCGAAATAATTCCTGCCATAGAAAGGGACGCACGTATACAGGAGTATCTGCAGAAGGTGGTACGCAATCTTAGATCTGCTTTTCCACTAAACACCAGTGCTGCACAGAGTGAATCTCAACGCTTTGTCATGGATAGGAGGAAATGGTCTTTTACTTGTCCACATCTGAGGGACCGAGGGCTGGCTGCTGTGCTGAGATGGCATTGAGTACAGTGTCCCTGCAGAGTTGCACTTTTGGTCATATACCAAATGAGTTGAAAAAGGACAGATGCTGGTGGAAAGGGGAACAGCTGTGTTGGAAAGGGGTAAAAAGTTTTTGTCCGTGGGTTTGGTGGTTAAGCAAAAGTAACATTTGCTGAAGAAACACCATCTGTTACGGTGGGACTGGCAGATTTGGATAAGGTGGTATATACTATGTTACCGCTATATAACGAAAATTAATAAGAAAAGAAAGAGAAAGGTATATATATCCCCATCAGCAGTCAATGTCCACCGTGCTCCCAGATGGAAAAGGAGAGGTTGGCAACTGGAAGGTTAGGTGGAGGATACAGAGCTGTGTGGCTATGAAACTAATAGTAGCCTGTACCGAGTTAGACGCCACTCGGATCTGGAGACTGGGAGCCCTGTTAGCGTCACAGGGTCCACTCACCCACCCAGCCCAGGAACTCCCTGTTAACATCACAGGGACCATTGAGTACGCTGACCGTGTGCATTGGGGCCACACCTGTGGACAGCAGGCGCATCAGCAGCAGCAGGCCTGTTAATGCCACTGGGCTGCACAAGCAGGACTTGTAGGACAGGAGCTGGTCTTAACCGTTCTGCGTTACCAACTGTGATGGCGACCTGCATCAACACCCTATCCCTACCTACCTCTGTCCGAAAGCCGCAATGGGTTCAACACATGGAGGTGTGCTCTTTCGGAGCATAATAGAAGACTGCGCACTTCCTTGTTGGCTCCAGCCCGTTTTATAACCTGGGTCCGCCCCAAATCAGGGTGGACCACAATGCACCTCCTGGAGACAAAAGCAGAGTGACACGTCATGAGTGGCATAACTAGCGTCCTATTTGGAACCGCAACTTCAATAATGACCTCATGGCTGCCACGACACAAACACCTCACCAGTCATCGTCTGACCATCAATAATGAGGTGACAAGTCATAGGGGCGGGCCTCTGCAAGCCATTTGGGAGTGGCCTGGCCACATCGTCAGGACACCTGATGCCCTGTGGTCTATATGGGCCCCCCACATCAGGGGCAGGGCCAAAGAGTTCATTACCAGACCTAGTCTCTGATGCAGTAAGTGCCTGAGCATGCTCAGTAGCATGAAATACAGTCTCTGAAAAAAGACTATCAGCTTTAGCATTGTGTCTAGGCACAAAACAGGACTTAGACCCGGCACGGAATGCAAGTACCTGTGCAAAGAGGCTTTTCGCACTAAGTGTGGGAGCATGCGCTGTATCCCGAAATGAAGACTTAGCCTCAGGAATGGCGCAGTCAGGCTGAGCATACTCACTAGGCGAAACATTGTAGTTAGGCTGCGGCTGGGGTAAATAGGCACCCACATGCGCACTAGCTGCCTCTCCACACTTAGACGTGGAGGAGAAATTGCTCTTCGGGTGTGGATTTGGAGATGCTGTCTATGAACAGAAGGAAAAGCTAAAGGTGTGTGTTACAGCAAGGAGCCACCGCGGAAACACTTCGTTCAATTGTGAGGGGAGTCAGTTTGTAGTTTTGTGAGGAGTACCGTAACGCCAGTGAGCAGCATCCTGTGCCACAGGCCAACATTCTTACGGTGCTGTCTATACTGCTTACCGTGAGAGGAGCGTAAAGTCTGTATTTCTGACAACTGGACATCACAGTACCCGGGTACTGTAGGCTGTGCCCAGACAATAATGCGGGCACGCAACACTTTGTTTTATTATCAAAACATATATCTGTTCTGGGTAGGCCGACTATTTATAGACAATAAGACTTGCTGCCTCTGCACTGTCAAATTGTCACGTACAGTTTAAATCATAGAGGGACAGCGACACATGTTTGCATTGACTGTTGATTTTCAAGATTTCCATGACTGTGTTGCAGAGCTGTGTGGTTTGCATTCACACTGTTATCATCTGCCTTATCTGTGAGGCTTCAGCTAACAAGGGTATTCAGGGGGGGTAATGTGTTTTGTCTATGTTTACGTAGATAAATGGGAAGCTCTTGTGATGCGCCACTGGTAAGTCGTGTTCGCACACACACACACACACACGCACAAACACACAATTACTGCTACGCAGAGGGATTAGCAGGTAGTAGGCAACAGAAGGGGATTGTTCAATTATTTAAATTGTATGCATGGTTCTTATTGTTTGTTTTGGTAAAGTTAAACAATCATTTATCAACCCAACTGCCTAGAGTCCTTTTCCTGTTGACTGGTTTTGCTGCATACTAGGGAGCCCACCCTGTACACGACTTAAAATGAAGCATAAGTCGCAATGTGAATTTCACTGTGCTACAATGCGGCCTAGCGTGCCTGTGCAACCACCGCCTGCCCCATCAAGTGCATCTGCGTGCTCTTCATCCTCTGTGACTGTGGGGACAGCAGTCTCACATGGTTTTCACACTGAACTTCCACCCCTTTACACACAACAGGGAGTGTGATTGGCAGGTCATCACTTGTTTTGGAAGTGGAAACAGATGGTATTGTTGAGCTGTCAGACATCGAGAAAACCAACATTGGATGCAGGCTACATTATATCCACGCCTGCACCTTCGTCACAGATTGGCTGGACTACCTGCAGTTAATAATTGCATTCCAGAAATAGAAAGGAGTGTAGAATGCACATGTGTTGTACCTTGCTTGGCAGCAAAGGAACTCTAACTTAGTATTCCAGACAATTTTAGGAAGGCAGAAAAAGAGTCAGCTCTTTGGGCAAATTAAATAGCGTGGCAAAAGTGGACAGGTGGGTACAGTGGCCGTGTTCTGTGGGTACCAGGACAGTAAAGGAAGCCTCACTTTCTATCCTTCCGAATGATCAAATGCAGCAAGGAATTTCCTGAGTTTGCTATAAAATTAGCGTGGCAAAATGTGCATGAGGGTGTCATGCAGAGGTGCTGCAAATAGATTTGCACCAGTGGGACACTATTGGAAGTCCAACAGTCACTTCTTGTATGCCACTAAATGACAGCATTTTTTGCTATTATTATAGCTTATTAAAAACAGAGCAGGAGGGTGTCATGCAGAGGTGCTAGAAATAGCTTGGCACCAGTGGGACAATAATGGAATACAACAGCCAGTTCTTGTATGCCACTAAATGGCAGCATTTTTTGCTATTATTATAGCTTATTAAAAACAGAGCAGGAGGGTGTCATACAGAGGTGCTAGAAATAGCTTGGCACCAGTGGGACAATAATGGAATCCAACAGTCAGTTCTTGTATGCCACTAAATGGCAGCATTTTTTGCTATTATTATAGCTTATTAAAAACAGAGCAGGAGGGTGTCATGCAGAGCTGCTAAAAATAGCTTTGCACCAGTGGGACACTAATGAAGTCCAACAGCCACTTTTAGGATGCCACTAAGTTTACTCAGTGTTTGGTATTATAATGGCTTAGTAACAATGAGTTTGAGTGTGCAATGCAGGCAGACGTGCTGCAAATATCTTTGCACTAGTGGGACAATAATGAAGTCCAACAGCCACTTTTAGGATGCCACTAAATGGCAGCATTTTTTGCTATCATTATAGCTTATTAAAAACAGAGCAGGAGGGTGTCATGCAGAGGTGCTGCACATAGATTTGCACCAGTGGGGCACTAATGGAGTACAACAGCCACTTCTTGTATGCCACTAAATGGCAGTATTTTTTGCTATCATTATAGCTTATTAAAAACAGAGCAGGAGGGTGTCATGCAGAGGTGCTAGAAATAGCTTGGCACCAGTGGGGCACTAATGGAAGTCCAACAGCCACTTTTAGGATGCCACTAAGTTTCCTCAGTGTTTGCTAGTATAATGGCTTATTAACAATGAGTTTGAGTGTGCAATGCAGGCAGACGTGCTGCAAATATCTTTGCACTAGTGGGACAATAATGAAGTCCAACAGCCACGTTTAGGATGCCACTAAGTTTCCTCAGTGTTTGCTAGTATAATGGCTTAGTAACAATGAGTTTGAGTGTGCAAAGGGCAGGAGGGTACAGTGGCAGGGTTGTGGGTCTGGGTACAGGAAAGGAAGCCTCCCTTTCCATCCCTCCTAATGGGGAAATGCAGCGAGGAAATCCCTGACCTTAGCTACACAGACGCTGTCATCTTGTGTAGCTGTTAAAATCTGTATTCACGGCCCTGACTGTCACCTATGGCTCTGACCCTGCCGGTATTAGCCCTTAAAAGGACTAATAGAAACTTCTATCCCTATTCTGTATAGCGCTGTGTATAGAGCATACACAGCAGTATCGGAGATAGGAGCTATGCCAGCGGTGACTGACACCCAGACGCAGAAGATATAATGGTGTCCGGACGGGCAGATACTCGTTTTTATAATGCAGGGACATGTGACATGGAAATCCTATCACACATGCCGTTGCTTCTCTGGCTAAAAGTCCACCTAGCTGTATGTGTGTCTGGGATTGGCTGACATGCTGGCCCGCCCCACTACACGCGCGCGCTTAGGGAAGGAAGACAAGGAAAAAAAAAAAAAATGGCGATCGCCATTATCCAAACAGCAGTGATCTGAATGCGCTGTTCCCGCACACTATACACTGAAATTTCATAATAGTGTGAGTCACAGAGTAACTTACACTATTACAGTGGAAAGCCAGCTAGTAACTAGCTTGTCTTTTAGCTGCTAGAACCGTTCTCGAACGTATCTAGAACTATCGAGCTTTAGCAAAAAGCTCGAATTCTAGTTCGATCTAGAACAGCCCCCAAAATCACTCGAGCCGCGAACTGGAGATCCTCGAACCGCGAACCGCGCTCAACTCTAGTTATTAGGTCATGTGAGCACGGCAAACCAATTCCCACCAACTTCCATCTTCCAGCATTCAGATGTATAATTTATTAACATAAACGAAAGATAAGCTTTCACTTCTTGGTGATTAATCATATGTCTGAACGTGGGGAGAATTAAGCTGATTGGGCGGAAGGTTCGCATTAAAAAACAATCTCACGTGGGCCCCGGGAATGCAAGTGCCAGAACTGTTGGAACTGCACTTGCACAAGAGGTGAGTTTATGCTTTTTTATTTTAGTAGGGGATATATGGTAGACGAGAAGGGGTTGTCCAAGTAGTGGGTCACACCCTAAAACCTGCCAGATGGAGTGGCTAGCACAAAATCTGTCTGTGGAAGCTATTTTAAGTGCTGTCAGCCTTCAACTGACAGTGCACCATTATACTCACACAATTCAGTCAGGCACCTAAAATGCTCATAATGTGCAGTGAGAAATGGGAAACATGCCTATCTGTGAATGACAGCGACATTTATACATGGATGCTGAGTATATCTGATCTCCAACTATTGTTTTGCTATTACATTACATTTACATTAGTCGTCACCTACAAGCCCATAAATAATATTTTACTGCCAGTAGATAAAATTGAATTACATAATATACGAGCC
Organism: Anomaloglossus baeobatrachus; assembly: GCF_048569485.1. Classification (NCBI taxonomy): domain Eukaryota; kingdom Metazoa; phylum Chordata; class Amphibia; order Anura; family Aromobatidae; genus Anomaloglossus; species Anomaloglossus baeobatrachus. The sequence goes on from NC_134353.1 coordinate 784,710,080, forward strand.
ACAATGCCTGATTAATACATGAAATAAAAAGAGGCAATGTTTGTACAGTATATAATTAGGGCAAAGAGCCTCGAAAATATATAATATTTTATGTCCACGGGATATTTATTTAAGAGTGAAATGTGCATGTAATGTACAATTATGGCTCACTTGATCAAGTGTATAGCAATTGTTATCATCAAAAGGCAGAAAGTTATTAAATATGTTCTTTTTCTATCAGTCTTTTTCTTGTTGAAGCACTTTCCATCCTCAAGAGAGTTTGGTAACCGAGAAAAATTAATTAGCATCAAATACATTTTTCCACAACATGAGACAGGCGACTGTACAGAATGAAGAAGGTTAGGTACACAGATGTGTCCTTTATAGGAAAGCTGTTCTGTACTTCTTTGTTAGCGAATCTGTTATCCTGCATCAAGAGCATTACAAGAGTAGTAACCCAGTGCGTGCTGTTGTGTTGGTGCGTAGGTGCGTAGGATTCCTCTACAGACATACCCATCATCCCCCAGACTCCAAAATACTTAATATTATCAGGAATTCAGATTTCAAACATTGACTTAGAACCACACAGAAGAATACTTTACTGGATATATAGATGAAGGGATTTAATTCCAGCAACTAGGTCCAAAAAAATAGACAGAGACAGACTAAGAACAATATGTTCAAAACGCGTACTCTCGCTTATTTCACTATGATGTCAGGATGGAATCTTTTTTAATCACCATAAAATAAAATTTTGAAATTTTTAACCTATTTTTTTGGACCTAGTTACTGGAATTATCTCCCTTCATCTATTGTTGCCAACCTAATACTCTCCGTGAACGGTCCAAAGTGATCTCAGGGTAACAAGTGAGCGGGTTAAACCTTTTTTCTCCTTTCACGAGAAAAAGTAGAACAAATAAAGCTATATATGTTATAAAATGTGACAAATGTTTCCTATGAATTTAATATATGCTTCAGTGAACTTTATGAAAGGTAAGGATGTTTTATTTTCATAGAATCATAGAGTGGTAGATTTTGAAGGGACCTCCACGGTCATCATGTCCAACCCACTGCTCAATTCAGGATTCACTAGACCATCTCACACAGATGTCTGTCCAGCCTATGTTTAAAGATTTCCATTGGAGGAGAACGCACTACCTCTTGTGGGAGTCTGTTCCACTCATAGGTCACCCTCACTGTCAAAAGGTTTTTTTTCTAGTATCCAATCCGTGTCTTCCTCCATTCAGTCTCATTACATTGCTTCTGATGGTACATATTTTTTTCTATTTTCTATATATGATTATAAGAATGCTATCTTGCCTTGGCTGCTGTTAACAGCATTGAAGGAACCTTTATACAGTAGCCACATGAACCATGTGAAAAAATTGACTAGAAATAGTTTTCTAGACATGTTCTTTGAATTGTGCAAAGGTCACTATACAGGGAGGAACAAATCAGTGATTATCCCCAATTCTGAATAATTAATTCAGAATTTACGATACATAGATAGAGTGTTTCTTTAAATTCAGTGTAAAAAAACTTGAGTTTATCAACTTGAGTTGGGACAAAAGATTCTCAGACTGTCTACGCACTTGGTAGTACTATCTTCACTTGAGATAGCAAAAATTAGGCAGTTAAAGATGACTAGCTATAGAAAACTACATGATTTTACGATACGGTTTTGGAAATTGTGTTCCCATGTGGCCATCAAATGGATCTCGCTAAAATTATTCAAAAGCTCTTTGATTAAGCTTAGAATTAATGTCAAATGTAAAACACTCTAGGGGTGTCACGGTCATCACCTTGCTGTTTTGAGACTAGTGACAGCCTTAGGACTGGAGCCTGCCATCTCCTTCTAGTCTCCTCATTTAAATGAGGTTTCCTTTCCTTTGGTGTCTCGTGAGTTAATTTCAGTTTTGTTGCCAACAGCTCTGAGCAGGGCAGGTCAGCTGTTTTTGCTTTGGGCCCACGTCCATTTAAATTAAATACTAGAGCTTTCCCAGCAGACCTTGCTGCTGCTAGAATCAATTTCAACTTTAGCCAGCCTGGTGGAAGGATCTGCTGAGGTTTTCTCCTGTGTTCATCCACCTGCAACTATTGAGCCCATCTGCTACGGTGAAGCTTGATGTTTTGTATTCTTCTCTTTATTTCCACATCTGTCATTCCTTTCCCTCCATGTTTATTAGTTGAATGACAAGTCTAGTGTACTCCTCGGCCTAGACACTAGACAGGGTGAGTTTAGGGCCAGCTGAGGGACCCAGGTATCATGCTCACTGACAGGTTGAAAGAACCTGTATAGGGATGCTGGGGAGCTCAAAAGTCAGTTGAGGTGAGTGCAGAAGCTGCCCCCTCACCCCTTGACCTCCATTGTATCATGACCCCGGTGATTCCCCCTTTTTTGTGGTGTTTTTTGGTAGTACATCAGACGCTCTTTAGTCAAATTGTGTATGTTACGCATTCTACTGTATATCGACATATTTTACTTTGTGCGTGACAAGGGGTATGACAACAAATTTTTCAGGTGTACTTTACATACAATCTGCCTAAAAAAGCACCACAAATCCATGGGAGAGAAATGATTATAATGCACAGCAATATCAAAGCCACATTACTGTACGCAGACTCCATCATTTTTCACTTCTATTAACTACATCAGGGTTTAATGCAAAAATTATAGCAAAACCACTTGGAAAACTTTTAGAAAAAAATTAATGGTGGATAAATCTGTTTCCTGGAAAAATAAACATTAAAGAATACATCTGAATATTTAAATACAGGTTACTAAAATGCAGCTTTTTATGCTGATATTTATTATTTTATGTTAAGGCTTTGACAAACTAACACATGTTGCTATGTAGTATCAATAGCAGTTAAGGATTGTATACATTAGACAGTTTGTTCTCACTTTCCTAAAGCAGGTCTACTTATTAAGCATCACTTCTGGAAAAATTTTGGCAGCATGTTCATCTCACGTCCTAATAAATTTGACATATTGAATGAATCACATATTGTAGAAAACAAGTGAGCTGTGAATTATTTTTAGCACATTTTATTTAATTGGTAGTTTGCTGCCAATGTAAAAATTAAACAAATCCGTGGATGTTGTACCAGAAGTTATAAGCAAGGATGAGCAATTTTATGGATTATGAATTCATATTTTAATATGTCTGCTCAAGAATTTAATGTCTGATCCTTTGAATTGGAATACCCAAGATTAGACTCCAGGATCCTTTTGGGTTGGAATAAAGCCAGATTCAGACGACGGTATTTTATTTCAATATTTGTAAGCCAAAACCAAAGTAGATCAAAATTCAGAAGAACAAGTATTTTCATTATATTCTATATTTTTTATTCCTTTACTGATTTTGGATTACAAATTTTGAAGGTTTTTTTAGTGCATTTTTTGGTGGGGGTTTGTGACAGTTTTTATGTATAATATGTTTCTGCTTCAAGGAATTCAGATGTCAAATTGACAGGAATGTTTTAAGCAAAATCATCTAAAAAAGGGCATGTAGCTTTTATTTCCACATAAAAACAGCAACAAGGGAACAATTAGGGCTCATGCGCACGTAACTGCTGAATATTCTGCAGCGATTTGACAGCACATGTGCGCTTCAAATCGATGCAGAAGCACTGGATAATGGATGCAGTTTTTTTGTAGAAAAAAGCCGATTTCATGCGCTATGGCTGCCGCCCCCATCATAGACAGAGTGGGATCTGCATCCATAGCGCACGGAATAATAGACATGCTCATTTTATGAACGCATGGATTTGGGTCAAAATTTTGACATCCAAATCGCTGCGTTCATAAAAGCAACGTGCGCACGTATCATGCACAATCTACATAGATTGTGCTGGGGACGCAGGACACATGCATTTACGCTGCAGTGCAATACGCAGCATAAATGCACGCAAATACGCAGCGTGCGCATGAGCGCTTAGTGTGTTTTCCATTTGAAACCAATAGGAAGCTCATTCCAAACTTATTTAAATTATTTATTATGAATTTTAAAACAGATTCCTCTCCGAAATATGTATGTAATGGTTTGTACATACAGATTTATTTTTTTTAATGAGGATTTTGGATCAGAATAAATAAAAAAAGTCTTCACATCCTCTTTCAGTACACTTCTTATTGATTTTAAATGTAAACCACTCCAATAAGTGATGCATGATACTGTTTTTTTTGCTAAGTATTTTTATTTTTTTTTTAAAAAAAGGGACATCTGTAATTTTTTAAGTGTTTCTGACAGTTCCACATTTTTCCCACTGAACAACTTAGGATTTGTTAGCACTGTGATCTCTTTAATATAGATTTTGGAGATGATTTTGCTGCAGATAAAGCATTAAAAACAGCTTCAGATACTGTTTGAAAAAGGTTCCCATTGTTTTTAATAATAAAAATCGCCAATGGTGCACATTGTGCTGGTTAATCCCAGAACTTGTTTTCAGCACTTACTACTAAAGACAAAAGGAAGTAGGAATGAGGAGATCATTTAAAATTAAAATTTGCAAGGTTCGGTGAATTTGTCCTAAAAACTAATTTGTGGCAAATTTGTCTACGGCAGATCACATGTAGTTTAATTGCCCAGAAAATGTTTATTTAACAAGAAGGGAAACAAGATGAAGGAGACAAGAAAAACTATAGGGAGAAAGATAAATAGACAGGGAGAGAAAGAGGCAGAGAGAGAGAGTCGAATCCATCAAATTGAATTGCAAAGTTTTTGAATTTTCAGAGACGTGCGAACTTCTGAGAATTCGACTCAAAGACAGTTCTCTGCAGACTGATCGTCTCATCTCTAATAGGAAGCTTTTATTCAATAATTATTTAAAGCTTTTTAATTGTGAATTTTTTGGATCAGAAAAGCCTTGTAAAAAAAAACTTTCTGTGAACCAAACAAAAGAAGGAGGAAAAAATGCCCTATACATGGAAAGATGGTGTAAAAATCTGCTCTGGTTTTTTAACACATTTTTATCTGTGGATTGTTCAGTGTGAAAAACAAACTTAAAAAAACCCTAAATGTGAAACTACCCCTGACCATATGTTCCCATACAGTTTTAAGTTGAGAAAAAATCCTAATTTTTTGTTAGCATAATCCATAACAAGATACTGTCACAAAATTGCAATTAGAAATGCTGCAAGTTCACAGGTGGTGTACCTACATTCAATCTTCTTTTTGAATTAGATTAGGAAAAAACTAAAACTTGAAAATGAAAATTGGACATGATGGGAATGGATTAAAGAGAATCTGTTGCCAGGTTTTTGCCACCTAATCTGAGGGCAACATAATGTACAGTAATAGACCGTGATTTCCAGCTACGTGTCACTTACTGGTCTGCTTTTTATAATTTTGATAAAATCACTATTTTATCACCAGGTGATTATCATTAGTGGACTAATAAACCTGCTGCCAGGTAGTCAAGCATATTCATGAGCTCTGTATAGCCCTGTCCCCACCACTTTTTGGTAGTTTTTTGTTTACACTGTAATGAGCAGAAAGGTTCCAATCAGTGGTGTGGGTGGGTTTTTGTAGAGCTTAGCTTTCAGATAACTGGTAGATCTATTTCAGATAAAACAGTGATTTTATTAAAATGATATCAAGGGGGCCAGTAAGTGATACATCACTGAAATCTGGGTCTCTGACTTTACATTATTCTGCTATCAAATGGGGTAGCAAAAATCTGCTGACAGATTCCCTATATGAAATGTTACTTACTGAAGTGGTTTTCAAAATCACAGAGAAAAATCTGTGGCCATAGGTGTCATGCACTGTCCAAGTCGGCACATACAGATTACCCCTATGGCATCGGACTCTCTTCACATTGCAGAGTCTGACATGCAACCTGGTCTCTCTTAAGTGCTCAGTTTGGCTGGGTGTTGGCTGAGTTCTTTCACTGCTCCCAACAGTGCAGGAGTTAATAATTTTTGGAGCAGTGTGTAACTCTTCTGAGAGCCAAGCTGCTAATTAACATCTCCAGCTTGTCTTTTCCTATTTAAGGCCATCGAAGAGAGCATCAGCGATCCTGGTGTCAGTGGTTCTCAGTTCATAGTTAACTACAGTTGCTGTTCTGCATAGTGTGAACATTCCCCTGTTGTGAGTTTTTCCCTAGCCTTTTATTTTTTCCCCAGTACACATATTGTCTCTCCTTTGTGTTTGAGTGCAGTGCGTACGAGGTTTTGCTTTCCCATGTCTGTGTCTTTTCTGTGGGGTTTTGTACTGGTCGGGGATCCAGACCTCTCTACCTTCAAGGGTATCTTCGGGGCGAGAGTGAGCATAAGTGCCCCAGCCTTAGGACCAGCTTAGGAACCCCTGGTTTATCAGTACCACCCCTGTGACAATAGGAATGTCAATGCTGCAGTTGCATTAATAACAATAGTTGACCTGATTACTAATGTATGTGTTTTTAAGTCTCTCTGCAATGCATCTTTATCCAAAAAAAAATATCTGCCAAGTATAAGCATGTATTAACAGGGATTTTACATGTGGATTTTACAAGGGATTTGCATTTTCTTTCACCTTTAACAACAAAGAAGGTGAAATGTGTTTCAAAATCTGGAATTAATCCATGACATAGCAAAACAAATAAAAATTCACAATATGGGATTAAATCCACTTCCATCTTTTTGCCGTGTAGGCGTGAATCAGATTTTTATAAACCAATCTTACCACTTTATACAGTATTGTGTTACATTTTTTGCAACAAATTTGCCAGGTGTAATTTAGAGATTAAATATTTCAACTGTGCTTGGATTCATTGGTCTATTCCTATAAATCATGGCTTTAGAAGGAAGACAAACCTGAATCTCCACTCCAAGTAAATCTCTGTTTGTCATGTCCTCCGCTATTGTTATAATTAACCTTTTTAAGCGGCAGAAGCTGAAAGTACGGTAGAATAACCACTGTTGCGGACATATGTAGCAGAATGCTATTAACAATAAGTGAGAATGTCCTTGACAAGGTTGTTCAACAATATCTGATTTATAGACCTATGGAAATTTAGAAACACGCAGCAACTCAAATAAACAGAACAACTGCTGCTGCCATCTGTATAAATTATAGCAATCTGTTATACAGAACGATTCATTATTAACAAGAGTGCTAAACCTGTGGAAGGGGCTCTTCTCAAATATTATCTCAGACTTCACCATACTTTTCATTTAGTGAGCGTTACAGTAAAAAAACCTGTGAAGCACAAATTATGACAGTTCGATTAAGTCAGCGAGCCTAAAAGAATCTGAGAAAAAAAACATGGGAGCGCTAATCTGCCCCCTTCTTTGCCTGTAACTCCAACAATACGCAGGCTACTTCCATGCTGTGCGCCTTTTGGAGATGACACCACACAGGTGCCGCTATGACATCACAACATCGCGCCATCTATCACACACTTCTATATCAGATAGAAGAGGAGATGGTGGAGAGACAGACAGGGAACTTGGACTAGGTGAGTATAAAGGCCGCTTTACACGCTGCGATATCGTTATCGATAATGCTAGCGGGCATACCCGCCCCCATAGGTTGTGCGACAGGGGTATATTGCTGCCCGTGGCGCACAACATCGCGCGGACCCGTCACACATACTTACCTGCATTTCTAAGGGGGCGGTTCATTCGACGTCACAGCGACGTCACTAAGCGGCCGCCCAATCAAAGCAAAGAGGCGGAGGTGAGCGGGATGACCATCCTGCCCACCTCCTTCCTTCTTCATTGCTGGCGGGACGCAGGTAAGAAGAGGTTCCTTGTTCCTGCGGTGTCACACATAGCGATGTGTACCGCCGCAGGAACGATGAACTACATCGTTACTGCAGCAGCAAAGATAATTGAGCTTAGCGGGGGATGTCACTGATTAGCGATTTTGAACGTTTTTGCAACAATTCAAAATCGCTAATAGGTGTCACACGCAACGACATCGCTAACGCGGCCGGATGTGCGTCACAAAATCCATGACCCCAACGAGATCGCTTTAGCGATGTTGTAGCGTGTAAAGTAGCCTTAAGACTTTTTTATTTTTCTTATATAATTTGGCTTGTGGGGACATTATGCTGGGGATTGTAGGGGAAATTTATAATTTATAGGGGGTTGGGTGACCATATTGTAAAGAGAGCTGTAATGGATCTCAAAATGTACATGTGGGCTGTGGTTAATATGACAGTGTGTGAGGTGCTCTGGGGAGCATTATAGAGTATCGGAGGCTGGGGAGTAGTACTATATGGGGACTGTAGGAACCATAATACTGTATGGGGTGCTGTGGTGGATATCATACTATGTAATGGACATCATACTGTTTATTGGGGGTTGTTGTGGCTATTATGTTGCATGGGCAGCTGTGGTGGCCATTATACTGTGTATAAGGACATTGTGAGTCAAAAGAGGTATCCAGCATCATCGTCCGGGGAGTGTAATAAAAAAAAATCCAAATTTATTCTAGTTCATTTAACCCCTTCAGCCCCCGGGCACTTTCCGTTTTTGCGTTTTTTGTTTTTTGCTCCTTTTCTTCCGAGAGCCGTAACTTTTTTATTATTCTGTCAATCTTGCCATATGAGGGCTGTTTTCTTGCGGGACGAGTTGTACTTTTAAAAGAAACCATAGGTTTTACCATATATTGTACTGGAAAACAGCAAAAAAATTACAAGTGTGGAAAAACTGCAAAAAAAGTGTGATCGCATAATAGTTTTTGGGATGTTTTATTCACCGTGTTCACTATATGATAAAACTGATGTATCTATGTGATGCCTCAGGTCAGTGTGAGTTTGTAGACACCAAACATGTATAGGTTTACTTGTATCTAAAGGGTTAAAAAAATTCACAAGTTTGTCCAATAAAAGTGGCGCACGTTTTGCGCCATTTTCCAAAACACGTAGCGTTCTTATTTTTTGGGATCTATGGCTCAGTGACAGCTTATTTTTTGCATCTCGAGCTGACATTTATAATGGTATCATTTTTGCGCAGATGCTATGTTTTGATCGCCTGTTATTGCATTTTGCGTAAAACTTGCGGCGACCAAAAAACGTAATTTTGGCGTTTGGAATTTTTTTGCCACTACGCCGTTTACCAATCAGATTAATTGATTTTATATTTTGATAGATCGGCCATTTCTGAATGCGGCGATACCAAATATGTGAATATTTATTTATTTTTTAACCCTTTAATTTTCAATGGGGGGAAAGGAGGGTGATTTGAACTTTTAGGTTTTTTTTTTTTTTTTTTTATTTTTTAAAACTTTTTTTTTTACTTTTTTTTTATTTTATTAGTCCCCCTAAGGGGCTATAGCGATCAGTAATCCGATCGCTATTATCTATCTGCTGATCACAGCAATACAGCTGTAAACAGCAGATTCAGTCACTTTGTTTTTCCCTCTGCTCTCGGCCGAGGGAAAATGAAAGTGAAACATCATAGCTGCAGGCATCATCACATGACCCTGTGCTACGATGGCAACCACCGATAGTCACGTGATAACGCACGTGACTTCCGGTGGGGGCGGCGGTAAGTAAAAAACATGGCCGTGCGCATTTAAATCTTGCTGCCAGACTTTGGGGTTAATCGCTTCCACCCGCGGCTAGCAGGCACACATGTCAGCTGTTGAAAACAGCTGATATGTGTGCCGACCGCCGCCGCCTGCCCGCGGCAGGGGGCGGGGCTTAACGGGACACGATCCTTGACAGATAGATCCGTTTAAGGTCGTGACGGGGTTAATATCTATTTAAAAACCATGCAGACAAGCATTACATATTTTGAACTCATAGGTTCTTATTCATAGCCTGTGTATGAAGACAGTGTGAGGAGGGATATCATTTGGAGAGAGCAGTGTGGTGGGACTTATGAGGTAATAGTGTGAAGACGGGACAAAGAATGGATATGGAGAGGGGGCAGCATGAAATAGGGACACAGTATGGAGAGATATTTTGCACGGTGAAGGGTCATTGTGGAGATACAGATAATGTCATTGAAAAAGTTGGCATAGTCCATGGTTCATAAGGGTGATGATATGGCATTTATATCTGATAATGGCAGATTTTGTAGTGGATATAGCTCATTAAGGCAGACAGTGTCAAAGGTATAGCTGAGGTCGTAAGGCAGACAGTGCGGAGGGCATATACCACAAGGGGCTTATTTAGGGCATAGCATAGGCAAATATTTTTATGTGGCGAGTATTTTAATAACACTTTTATTTTTAAGGGTACCAATATGCAGCAGAAAACTGGAGAAGAGTGGAGTCTGCAGAGACAAGCTGTGGATGTGAAACTTCATCATGATATCTGGACATGATGAAGATGAAAAGAAAGAGAATGACTCAATGAGAGAAAATGTTATCTAAAAGGTACCTGGAAGTAAATGTTTATCTGTGATACTGACTACCTGTCATCAGTACTGTGGTTCCTGTAGGGTTCACAACCTGGTGATAGCTGTTAACGCCAACTCCAAGTATCTTCTTACCATTGTTAATGATGTACTGGAAATTGTAGGTTCATGCTACACAACTGTATATGTGGCTGACCAGACATTACAATTGATTGCTGAAGTAAGCTTGGTTCTTGTATTTAAGTAATTATGGTGGTTATGGTGATTGTATTCATGTACTGATGATAGTTCTGTAGTTTAATTTTTTACTGATGATGGTTATGGTGATCTATTCCTGTACAATTGGTGGTTTTAGTGATGTATTATTGTACTGAACATGGCACTGGGGTTGTATTCACTCACTAATGGTAGTTATGGTGATGTATTCCTATACTGATAGTAGTTCTGGTGATGCATTCATGTACTGATGGTGTTTCTGAAAACATATTAGCGCCAGATTGAAAGCAGAGGTTTACATACACTATCTAAAAAGATACATATGCATGTTTTTCCCACTATCTTACGTGAAATCAGAATAAGCTTTTCCTGTTTTAGGTCAATTAGGATTACCAAAATTATTTATATTTGCCAAATGCCAGAATAATGAGAGAGTGTGTTTTAAGGCATTTCTATTACTTTCTGCAAAGTCAAGAGTTTACATACATTTCATTAGTATTTGGTACCATTGTGCCAAATGTTTTGGATATCCTTCCACAAGCTTTCACAATAGTTAGCAGGAAGTTGGGCCCATTCCTCCTGACAGAGTTGGTGTGAATGAGCTATGTTTGTAGGTTGCCTTTGCCACACCTGCCCTTTCAGCTTAGCCCATACATTTTAAAAAGGATTGAGATCAGGGCTTTGTGATGGCCACTTCAAACATTAACTTTTTATCCTTAAGCCAGTTTGTAAACAGTTTGGCAGTATGCTTTGGGTCATTATCCATTTGGAAGACTCACTTTTGCCCAAGCTTTAAGTTCCTAGCTGATGTCTTGTAATGTTGTTTCAGTATTGCCACATGATCTTCTTTCCTCATGATGCCTTCTATTTTATGAAGTGCACCAGTCTCTCCTGTAGCATAATAAGCCCACAGCATGATGAACCGCCTCCATGTTTCACAGTTGAGATTGGGTTCTTCTCCCTTTTTCCTCCAAACGTAATGATGGTCATTATGGCCAAACAGTTCAATTTTAGTTTAGTCAGACCACAGGACATGTCTCCAAAAATGATGGTCTTTGTTCCTGTGTGCATTTGTAAAAACCTTTCTGGCTTTTTTATGTTTCTTTTGGAGTAATTGATTCTTCCTAGCAGGGTGCCCTTTCTGCCCATGTTGATACATTACTCAATTCACTGTGAATAACGACACAATCTTAGCAGCTCCCGCCAGCATCTTCACAAGGTCTTTAACTTTTATTTTTGAGTTGATATGCACATGTCTGATCAAAGCACTTTCATCTCTAGGATACATAACCCGTCTCCTTCCTGAGTGGTACGATGGCAAGTCCACAATTCTCTTCCAAAGATCTTAGCTGATTTATTTTGCCTTTCCCATGATGCTACACAAAGAAGCAGTGTGTTTTAGGTGTGCATTGCAAAATAATACATTGCAAGATTCCCCCCGTACAGGAATACATAATCAGAACCACTATCGGTAAAGGAATACGGCACCAGAACCACCATCCGTTTTGTTGCAAGCTGCTTTTGCTGCATGATGGATGCAAAAATCATCAGACATATTACTTTATCTATAATGTGGTCTGTTTAGATTCCATTAGGGTATCTGCGAAGTGCTAGACACCTTAATTGAAACCAAATGGCCCCCATTATAGTTTAAGAGAAACTCTTAGCATGATTTTGAAGTGTAAAGTGACAACATGGCTGTAATGATGCAGAAAAACTTTTTAAATTGATACCTTTAGTGAAGAAATTCCCATTGTAGTTCTTCATTAATCACCATGTTATATTTTCTACTAATTAGACTTCGGTGCACAGGATTTCTTCTCCCTGTCTGTGATTCCCCAGGTCCTTTGCCTGTCCCTACCCTTTGAATAACCTGCCTCCTTTATTTGAAATCTCAGCAGTAAACTGTCATTCAATGACTGGAGGCAGGCGGAAGGGCTGGAGGATCACAGACAGGGAGGAGAAGACCTAAGTAGAAACCTTTAAATGTTGATTACAGAAGAACAGCAAAGTGGAATTCTTCACCAAATGTATCTATGCAATCAGTATTACAGCCCTATTAAAAACATGGTTTTACTTTACTTTATAAAATTGTGATGACGTTCTCTTTAAGCTACATGTGTTTCTATGACAGTCCCTGGGTTTTACACTTAAAATTTTGGATGTGGGGGATAAATATCGTTATTCATCACTTTTATTGTGTAAATGGTCCCCAAAGAATAAATGATTCTATAATTTTGTTTGAAATTGCACTCCCTGCTAAGCCTCACTTTTTTTTACTTTTGCTGGTGCTGGTATTTTTTGAGGAAAAAGGCAACAATTCTAGTTGAAGTGATCATCAGAGCTTGTTACCTGGACCATCAGAGGGGGGCGGGGTGTATTAGATGTCCCGATACCTTAATCTTTGACTCATTTCTAGGGGAACCATGGGCTTCATCTGCCTAGGGCACCAAAATACCATGTCTCTGTTATGGCTACCCACAGTGCAAGGAAAATAAGTGACTTCCTTGAACTTTAGAGTCAGATATTGAAGTGTACTGCATGATGTCTGTCTTTACTGCTGTAGCTTAGGAAGATGGAGGACTCTGCTAATCCACTATTTTGTAAAATAAAAACCTATTGTAACTGCTGCAGATTTATCTGTTTTGGGGTTTTTTTTAGATACACTTTTATCAAATAAGTGTATTTGTCTATAAAAGGATTTTTGATAGCTATATTTGCTTTTAGCTCCAAAATCTACAATCACAAGAGAAAGGTAGAATAAGAAAAAGCTATTAAAGGATTATTACTGGTGCATAATGTCCATAGGTATGCATTATCCCTACTAAAACCAATGAAATAGTTCCAACATGTTATATCCTTCCAGAGTTAAATATTTAAGGCTTTGCTGTGTTCCCAGTTGAGTACACTATGCCAGTCTGCTGAGACGATAATTCAGTAGCAGACTGCTGCTAAGAAAAGGATAAGTTTTGTTATTTTGAGCTGCTTACAGAAATATATAAGACTTTATAATGTACATTAACTGCAAATGTGAATATGCAAAGACAGATTTGCTCTATACATAAGTGGCTAAAAAGGTAACCTTACATTACATTAAATAGAACATAAATAGTGAAAATTTTTAGAAGTTTGTCCTTCTAAAATGAAGAATTAGGCTTTTAAAGATAAAGTGAGTGAAATGTTCTTGGCGATATATTTATTTGCTCATAATAATAATGGTAGAAGAATGCATTGGTAAAAGAAAATGTGATTATTATTAATAAAAAGTGCTTGATTTTTAGTGATGGGTGAGCACTAAAATGCTTGAGCGCTCGTTACTCAAATCAAGCAGGTAGGATGCTCATATGGGCTTGATTTGAGTAACTAGGAACATGGAAGTCATTGGGAAACTAGAGCATTTTTCCAAAAGACCCAAACAGGAGGGCCATTTCTGCAGGAAAATCCCTGAAATGGATAGAAATAGTGCTCATATTGAATGGGAACAGCATTGAGTAGAAGCCTGGATGCATCTCTGACTCCCAGGTCACTGAGAGGAACTAAATAAATAAATATATGATTAAAAAAATGACTTAGGGTCCCCCTAACTTTTATAACAAGTCAAAGTAAAGCAGACAGCTGGGGGCTGATATTATCAGGATGAGGAGGTCCAAAGTGATTTAGCCCTTCACAGCCTAAAAATACCAGCCCCCAGCCAACTTAAAATTGGCGCACCACTTTCAATGCGCATATTCTGGCACATTGCCTTACTCTTCCCAATTGCCCTGGTGTGGTGGCAGTTGGGATAATTATTTTTGGGGAGTTGATGTTAGTTGTGTAATGTCAGCTGGCATCATGTCCAGGGATTAATAATGTAGAGGTTTATTCGAATAAAGACTCCCCCCACACTATCCCTCGTTCACCAATTCCACATTCCCCCAATGTGACTGTGAATAGCAGTAAAGTATAGCTATTCACAGGTGTCGGGTAGTATTGACAACTTTCATTAGAGCCAGCGGCTGAAAGCTGAGCTCAGTGAGAGCTGACAGCTTTGATGAGAGCTGTGGTCACTGCCTGGCACCTGTACATAGTTGTACTTTTCTTCTAGTCACAGTCGCCACAGCTGCATTTGGGGAACGTGGACTAAAACAGAGCAGCTTCATGGGAACATTTTTTATAATATGGCAGGCGATTCCTGCATGTTGATTAGCTGTCTGACAGCCGCAAAACACGCAGGGTGAGGACTCGAGCATGGAGCTCGAGCATCCTTAATGCTTGATCGAGTAACGAGCGTATCCAAGCACCCCGATGCTCAATTGAGTATTGAGCAGTGGTGAGTACGCTCGCCCATCACTATTCATTTTGATTAGTGATTCATTTGCAACACATAACATCAGGACTCAGGTGCCACATCTTGACATGGACTTTTTCTTTCCAATAGGCATTTTTCAATACCTGAAGCGTAAAAAAATGCTCATATCATGGAAATTATTAAAAGTAAGCAATTTTATAGTAGAATTGCATAGTAGTCTAAAGCGTTTTTTTAAGGCATTTTTTTTAAATGTTCCCATTAAAAAGAACTCTTTGTGCACCCTTGAGTGTTAATGCAATATCTAATATAAAGCAATAACATACTAATGCTAACTGATTAGACTATAAGACTTATTTCATGCAAAAGCTCTGCAGAGAATATAAGGGTATGCTAACATGAAGATTTCTCATATAATTTGCTCACTGGAACAGTGTGTGGATTTGAAATTAAGTCTAGAAAATAAAAAATAACATGTCACCTACTGAAGCAGATTATTTTCTGAAATCAAGGAGGGTAGCTGAGGATCCATCACGTCAAACTACTAATCTGCTGCAGAAATCCAAAGGTCACGTTGGATGAGGTGGGGATAATATACCATTAAAATGCTTGAAAAAGTAGTAGGTTAGTTGCAATTAAACGTTACATATAGTAACAGTTAGAATTACCTATTAAGTGTAGATTTCAATAGATCAAAACCTAAAGGTGTTGTCTAAAGTCAAAAGTAATTTTCCTCCTAAATCCCTATTTATTTAGTGCTAAAGTCTAAACTAATTTCTAATATATTTGAATTTAAAATACATTCCCTAACTACACTTTTTAACTGCTTTCCCATTTTTTTTTCACTTCCTTTTTGATGATGCTTTCTTTGAGAATCCAAGTGCATGTTGTGTGATGTGCACAATAACAGTGCATTCTCTGTTGTAAGCTCATATCAGAGATAGCAATGGAGCGTGCTGGCAGAATACCCAGCATGCATTTTCAAGTCCACACACTGTTTCAGAACACCCCATTAAACTAAGAGCTTGCGTAGATCATGGGTAAAATATACATATAATAGGGTTAGCATATGAGCTGCAGTTATTTCTTGTATGAAAATAGATTTGTTATAAACCATTGCCAGATAAACAACATGCCTCTTTACTGGTTCGACTTCAAAGAATGGTAAAAGCATAAAATACTACAAATGGTACCATGCATTTTTGAGTAATTTCCTGTCTGGCTGATATCTAATTCCTGCAGGACGTCAATCTAAGTGGTTTTGATCTAGCAGTTCATATTTTCTGGCTGATAACCATCATCAGCATTACAGCAGCATATAATCTAAACCAATTGGTGCCTTTACCTATATTTTTAGCAGATACCAAGAGCATAAAATCAATCTGAGAAATGACTTAAAGGTCGGAACAGATAGCTGGGTATACTTTAACTTTGCATAGAAAAAAATCCTAGGCATTAAGAACAGGATAAGTGTTCAAATTCATGGTTGGATGCTTTCTTTAAGAAATGGTTGGAAACAGTGATGTTGCTATCACCAGAGACATGTGACATGTCATTTGCTTTGTGCCCTGTGTTTTTTGAGAACAATGGTCCCATACTGAAATGTGTTCACCACCTTAGCCAAAAACCAGAGATATCTTTATAGTACAACAAGACATTAGAGTGTGAAGACACCTATACACATTAAAGTTGTCCAAACCTGCTGATTTTGAGGGGAGCAGCCAACCAGCTAATGTGTATGTGGTGATTCCCAATTATTTTCCAACAGATGATGTCAGAGGAAATAAGAATTAAGATGTTTGAATTCAAATGCCCAATCTTTTTGTTCTCTAGATAAGCAAATCCCAGAAATGAGCTGGCTTTCTCCTCTATATAGTATGGGGTCATCAGTAGAGGTAGTTGTTTAGCTGACACTTATCTAAAAGGTATGGGCACCTCAAGATGCAATATTTCTATTGACTTTCGTCAGCTGCTACTTTTTGCAGCCAATAGTTCATGACAAATGAGTCTACTACTTTTGCAAGGTATTGTTGAACTACGGTCCTCCAATATTAAATGCTAAAGGGGGACCTCTGTTGGACAATCTCTGCTTCATTACTTCAGGGCTTCATTTAAAAGGCAAACAATGGATAGAATAAAAGAAACAGCACAAGGCAAAACTATTGGTCACTGTACTGTGGAATGTGTGAGCGATATGAACAATAGATATTCACCTCCCACAGTGAAGCTATTCCTGTTATGTTTGTACTGCTATTCCTAGTGGATTATGTGATCTGCTGTAACTGTGGTCCTTGGTTCAAATCCCACAAAGGACAACATCTATAAGGAGTTTGTATGTTCTCCCTGTGTTTATGTGGGTTTCCTCCGGGTCCTTTGGTTTCCTCCCATACTCCTAAGACTTAAGGCCCCATTGCACGCTACGATGTATCTGACGATATGTCGTCAGGGTCACGGTTTTTGTGACGCACTTCCGTCATCGTTAGCAACATCATTGCGTGTGACACTTACGAGTGACTCCGAACGATCTTAAAAATAGCGAAAATCGTTGATCGCTGACACATCGTTCAGATTCAAAATATTGTTTGTTGTTTCAATCGCAGTAGACATAGTGCTACATTCGACACCCTGCCAATGACGAACAACATCGTTAGCGTCCGTTATCAGAGACGCGGGCATGTCATTACGAGCAATGCTCCATGCCTCCTTCTCTCTGATTGGTGTCACGCCAGGGTGTATGCTATGAACAATTATACGCCTCTGTTGTTGCTGGAATCGTTGGGAGGATTGCTGTGTGACGGTGTTCAAACGACCGCCTTGGTCAAACAATATATTGCTGAACGATGTTACGTCGTTTGTGAGATGGGTACGTGTGACCGCTACAAAACGACCTATGAGCGATCTCGGCAAATGGTAGCAATGATCTGGGCGTGTCACATCACTAACGAGATCACTAGCGATATTGTTGTGTGTAAAGCGGCCTTTACTGATAGGGAATTTATACTGTAAGCCCCAATGAGGACCATGATGATGATGTCTGTAAGAAGGTTTTATGTTCTCCACATGTTAGCTTGGGTTTCCTCCGGGTTCTCCAGTTTCCTCAAACGCTCCAAAGACATAGTGATAAGGAATTTAGATTGTGAGTCCCAATGGGGTCAATGATGATAAGATTTGTAAAGAGTTTGTAAGTTCTCCCTGTGCTTGCCTGGGTTTTCTCCAAGTTCTCCAGTTTCCTCCCACACTCCAAAGACATAGTGATAAGGAATTTAGATTGTGAGTGCCAATGGGGTAAGTGATGATAAGATCTGTAAAGAGTTTGTATGTTCTCTCTGTGTTCGTGGCGATTTTCTCCAAGTCCTCCAGTTTTCTCCTACACTCCAAAGACAGAGAGGATAATGCCTGTAAAGTGCTGTGGAATTAATGGTGCTATATAAGTCAGTAACTTTAATAAATAATATGGTGCCAAAGTGGGCAAAATATTAAAGGCTGACTAAAGTGACTCCAATTTTACACGAGCTGTGCTAATGTGGAAGATGAGAAGCCATTGTTTATATTTTAAATGGGGCCTCACTTAACTTAGTGAGTAATTTATATTCCATAGCTTATTCTATCAAATTGAGACAAATTTATGATGCTACGAAGAATTTACATTAAGAAAGACTTATGATACCACAATGGATTTACATTAGAGATTATTTGTGGAGCACGAGACTTTGTCATGTCTCTTGCATGAAATTATAGTATAAATAACAATAAAATAAGGCCTGCCACTACTATAGTATATAAAAAAATTATCACAAAAGAAAGTGCAGGAGCTGTTACACGGCAGCAGTGAATATATACTATAGGCTTCAGTTTATGAATAATTATATAGGCAGAACTAAACAAAAAATATGCACTTACACATAAGATTGTAATGGATCCTGGAATTTAATGGCCTTGTGTGTTGCTGCATAATGTGAATTACTTCATAAAATTTGATGCAGTTTTACCTCTGCAGCATACTTATTTTCAGATTAAATAAAGTACAAAGTGTTTCGTGCGCTGTAATTTACAATAGACATCACTTTGCATGCTGATGCATGCTTCTTTGAAATATGTTACTCCTTATAAATTATTCCTTTGCATTTATCCGTTCTGTAACTCATGAAAGAATGCATTTTCTGTCCTCTTTAATTCTTGCACAAGTATATATTATATTAAAATAAGTGTCCAAGAAGATTTGCAGATCTGGTTAAAGCACAATAACCCAGTTACTTAAGAACGACGGGGATTCTGCTTGTACGGTTGATAATTTTGTTTTCCTCTTTATGTACAATAAAATATTAATGACAATTTTCATGCTAGGACTGTGGCTACAGTTTTAAATTGAATGTGCAGATCAGTTCAGAAGGTATGTGACTTTTACTCTTCATAACTAAGCTTGCTTCCCATGGCTTACCGCCTTTCTAATTCATAAATAAACAGTGTTGTACATTGAATGTTCTGGAAAAAAATGGTTCCATCTATTCCATAAAAAAACAGGTGACTAGAGAAAGATTCAAACTAACCTGTTGGGCATCCATTTCCATCCTCCTTGGCAACCAGAACAGGACA
Organism: Anomaloglossus baeobatrachus; assembly: GCF_048569485.1. Classification (NCBI taxonomy): domain Eukaryota; kingdom Metazoa; phylum Chordata; class Amphibia; order Anura; family Aromobatidae; genus Anomaloglossus; species Anomaloglossus baeobatrachus. Next base: position 784,729,450 of record NC_134353.1, read on the forward strand.
TTTTGGGCACATCTTCCTCTAACTAAGCCTCACAATATCATGATGTTATAGAGGTCTAGTAAGCACCAGAAGTGTCCAAGATGCTGGGTACGGGGTTGTCAACACAGAAGTGAACACTTCCCTCTCCAAGCTGCCACTGCGAACCAAAGTAAACTTTGGATCAGAGAAGTTCAAATTGTGATGCTAATGACTACTTACGGGTAAGACGGAAGACTAGTCAGGAAAGCCGGGGTCTGGTAATGGGAGGACACGTATGAGCACAAGGAGTAAGCAAAGGCATAGTCAGGTCAGTATTCGAGGGTCAGAATTCCAGGAGAGCATGTAATAGGTTCAGGAAGAAAACAGAGGCGGGGTCAGGAAACGGTCCAATGTCAGACGGCAGGAAGTCAGGACAGGAATAGGGAACGGGCAGAGAGAAGTCAAATAACAGTCTGGGGTCAGAAAACCAAGATCAGAACACTAACAGAGACGCAAGCCAACAGCACAACTGCAGGAAAACAGAGGTGGGGTCAGGAAACGGTCCAATGTCTGACGGCAGGAAGTCAGGACAGGAATAGGGAGCGGGCAGAGAGAAGTCAAATAACAGTCCGGGGTCAGAAAACCAAGATCAGAACACTGACAGAGACACACGCCAACAGCACAACTGCAGAACCATAAAATACAACTGGCAAGGGTTTGGGCGAGCATGCTCAGTAAAGAAGCCTGAGCAATTACCAGGAAGAAGGAACACCTGAGTAATCAGCACCAACATGGAATCCTAAGCTGTCAATCAGGCTGCTAACTCAGTAACTCAGGAAAGCACAGCAGAGCATCTCCAAAGGAAAAATGCTCTGCACAGAGGAATTTTGACACAATTTTTTTGTAACCAGAATGGTACTAGTGGTACCCTGTATTAGTAGTATAACATGATTAATATTCTCCTGATCCATTCTTTAACTTCCTTTTCCAACAAACAGTTATTTTTTATATTATTAACCTATGATGTATGCTCTTTTTTTCATCTATTCACATTTCTTTATGTTAGTGTAGCGTCGGACATTTTCATAATGTCGCACCAATAGGAGATACGATGTTGTTCCTTGTTCCTGCGGCAGCACACATCACTGTGTGTGAAGCCGCAGGAGCGAGGAACATCTCTTTACCTGCCTCCACCGGCTATGCAGAAGGAAGGAGGTGGGCGGCATGTTTACGTCCCGCTCATCTCTGTCCCTCCGCTTCTATTGGCCGCCTGCCATGTGACGTCGCTGTGACGCCACATGACCCGCCCCCTTAGGAAGGAGGCGGGTCGCCGGCCAAAGCGACGTCGTCACATGGCAGGTAAGTCCGTGTGAAGCTGCCATAGCGATAATGTTCGCTACGGCAGCTATCACAAGATATCGTACCTGCGATGGGGGCGGCGACTATCGCGCTCGGCATCGCTAGCATCAGCTAGCGATGTTGCAGTGTGCAAAGTACCCCTTACACCTGAGAACAGAACATTAAACTTAAAGGATATGGCCACCTTTTGGGATTTTTTTTTGCAAAAGCATTTCAATAAAACTTTTAGATTGTTTTGTATTCTACAGCTTTTACTTACCACAGTATGTAACAGACTGCGGAACAAATCTGCCACTATGTTCATCTGATTGCAGCATGTGTAACCATTACCTCTCTTTTCTTCCATGATCACCCAAGCTGAATTATGACTAAATGAAAGTTACATTTTGATCTGGTCATAATTCAGTTTGGAAGAGGGTTTTCACACTGTGGGGCCTTTGCCATATAAGAGGATGCCATCATGATAACTGTACAATACTTGTTTGGCAGCCCTACTATAGATTTTGAATTAAGCCCCAGCAGTATTAAATTACTCCTCTGGAATATGATTGTTAAGATAATTTAATGTTAGTAACCAGGATGGATATTATTTTAAGTTATTTTATTTAGTATCTGTTGTACTTTTCCAAGATGTAGGCAAATGCCCTATTGAATTTGCAATAAAGTAGGTGGACATGGTCAGGAGACAAGTAACCTACCCAAACTCTAATCCCACCAGTTCTAGTTTGAATATCAGCCCTAAGGACAAGGTACTACATTCCAAAGCCCATCCACAGGGACATAAATCATGCCAGATTGGGCAAAATTAGGACTCTAGGTCAACTTAACAAACATATAACTTTTTAAATCAAAATGAAGCAACTTTTTGGACACTAAGGACACTTTTGTACAAGAAGAATCCAAGGCATCAAATGTTCACCTCCCCCCCAAAAAATTGTTTTGTCACAGCATATACACAAGAAAAAAAGCTACATTTTGTCCACAGCCATATACAAAAAAAGACACAAAAAAACTATAGTTGTCTTTTTTTATATAGCCTGAGAATGGCTAAACGTTATGTGGCCTAAACATGGTTTATTGTTCTGTATATGCTGTTATGCTGTGACACAGTAAAGATTACTTTTTAAAGGAAAATATCTGGTACCTTGGATTCTTCAGATAAAGGAATTTGGCAATATAGTGGGGAATTGTACCAAGACTGCATGGACCTCGAAGTAGTACATGGGACTGCCCAATTTTCAACACCACCTTTCTACAGTGTATCCACCCATATCCTGTCCACCACTATTAACTTGAGAACGGCAGAAGCTATAGGAATAGAATTGGTGTTTAGGTATAGTATAGTTGCCATGCGCTACGCAATGAAACCACCTATAGCGCCACTTGGTGGAAAACAACGGAGTTAGCATTTTTATCTCGAAAACGGAACGAGAGAGAGAAAAAAAGTGAATTACAAAGTTGTAGGGCATCAACAATTCAATACGAATCAACACCTTGCATACAGAAATGCTATGATATAAAATCCATGACCCCCCCCAAAACATTGAATGCTTGTCACGCATATGGCGCTCATTTAACTTTGATGCTCAAAGTGGCTACCGTCAGCTGCAATGCACATCTGGACTCTGGACAGTATACTGTGTCTTGCTGCATGTTGTGCAATATGGTAAGTGACACGTTTGCACAAGCATCTGTGATACGTCTTTGTAGGTCCTGCAGTATTGGTGGAGGTCTCGCATACACCTGTTGTTTGATGTGACATCACAGAAAGAAGTCCAATGGAGTTAGGTCCGGTGAGCGTGGAGGCCACTCCACGCAGCCACCATACCCAATGACTTGTAGAAAGGTCTCCATGAGGTATCGCTTCATGTCCGCAGCCTTGTAAGTTTTACATGCTCTAATGATAGCATTTCTGTATGCAAGGTGTCGATTCGTATTGAATTGATGATGCCCTACAATTTTTTTAATTCACTTTTTTTCTCTATCTCGTTCCATTTTTGAGATAAAAATGCTAACTCCGTTGTTTTTCACCAGGTGCTGCTATAGGTGGTTTCATTGCTTAGCGCATGGCTACTTTACTATACCTAGACACCACTTCTATGGCTATAACTGCAGCCATTCTCAATTTAATGGCGGTCGACAGGATATGGGTGGACACACTGTATATTACAGAAGCAGAACGGTTCGCCAGTGATGACAGTTTGCATGTAAGCTAGTAAGTTTCAAATAAACCTGAATTAACCTAATTTACAAAGTAGTTATTTTATTGTTTATTAATTAGATATATGTCCTGGTTCTGACTGGCCCATAGGGGAACAGTTGAATCTGCCGCTGGGCCTCGGTGCAGGTGTGGACCCCTGACACTTGAAATGGACAGTGCTTGTTGCATTATATTTGGTTCAACATCTACATAGAGAAGCAGCATCTCATCATTCAGTTAGCAAAAGTACACAGTTTACTTCCATACTGAAGCATAGACACATTTGTGAAAAAAGGTCAGTTAACATGAATTTTGTTGACCTGTGGATCGTTACAATCAATGTCACTGGAAACTCTAATACCCCAGTCCAACACTGTATATATCTTATATAAGGGGTTTGCACATCAGACTACACAGCAGTATCATCCAGAAATTAATTGTATATACATAAAAGCATGTGGGGGGATATTGGGTCATCTACTGTATTTCTGTAATAGATCCTATTACTGATTGTAAAAAAATGATTAACTATTCTTAGAGAAATATTGATTTATCCCTGAAGACAAATTTGACAAATTGACAGTTATAAAAGTTGTAAGATCTGAAACACAATATTATTTCTCTGCTTTTTACACAAATCTATAAATGTTATGGTTTCAACTATGAGGTCATTGATTTCCCTTGACAAACTTGTAAATGCTTAGAAATTACATTTGGGGAAGTGGAGAGATCCTTGCTGACCATGATAGCTAACACTCTATAGGAGAGAGAGAGACAGAGAGAGAGAGAGAGAGAGCCCCACTGCTCCTAATAGCTTGCACACTACAGGAAATAGAGAGAGGACCCCACTGACCAAAAGAGCTTACACACTACAAGAAAGAGAGAGATGACCCTGCTGGCCCAAAGAGCTTACATACTACAGGAAAGGGAGAGGACCCTGCTGACTGAAAGAGCCTGCACATTACAAGAAAGAGAGAGATATGACCCCACTGACTAAGAGCTTACACACTACAGAAACGAAAGAGAGGACCCCAATGACACTAATAGCTTACACACTACAGGAAAGAGAGAGAGGATCCTGCTGACCCAAAGAGCGTACACACTACAGGAAAGAGGGATTACCCCAATGACACGAAGAGCTTACACACTACAGAAGCGAGAGAGAGGACCCCAATGACATTAATAGCTTACACACTACAGGAAAGAGAGATGACCCTGCTGACCCAAAGAGCCTATACACTACAGGAAAGAGAGAGAGGATGCCAGTAACCCAAAGAGCCTACACGCTACAGGAAAGAGAGAGATGACCCCGCTAACCCTTAGAGCTTACACACTACAGAAAAGAGAGAGAGGACCCAACTGATACGAAGAACTTACACACTACAGGGAACAGAGAGAGGACCCCGCTGACCCTAACAGCTTACATACTACAAAAGAGAGAGAGATCCCTGCTGACACTAAGAGCTTGCACACTACAGGAAATAGAGAGAGATGACCCCGCTGATTCTAAGAGCTTAGAAAGTACAGAAGAGAGAGAGAGGTCCCCTTTGTATACTAATGAAGGTCTATGAGCCCGAAAAGTATTTGTTTATGGATTACAAACACCCCTATTAAATACCATACTTCAATTTATTTAATTCTATTTTGAGTGGCAAGGTTTATTGAAGTTGTATTATGGATTTGGATCCTGCTTGTTCACCAACTCATACAGAAATGCCATATTTTCTCTATAATTATACTAGAAAGGGACCCAGGATGGGGAGCATTCTTACAAGAAGGGGCAGTGGATATTGGACATTATAACTGAAATGGGCCCATGATGGGTGACATTATACTGGCAGGGGCATATGGTGGGAGACATTATTACCAGAAGTGACTCTGGATGGAAACAATTATAATAGGAAGGGATGCGTGACATTAGTACAAGATGGGGAACATTATGACATTATGGGGGTATGCAACACGTATGTCTTTACAGGATTTAGGGCCAATACATCTGACCAACATGCAAGCGGGGTCCAGTTCCAAATTTGCTGCAGGTCCATCGGGCTCTAGTTAGCCACTCATTCTAAGTGACCTAAAAAAAGAAACTATCAAATATGATTGGCTGCTATAGTCAACTGCTACATTTTTCCTCTGCTTTAATATATTCATGTGTACATGATAAAGCTATAAGCATAGCCTAGTCTATCTTAGATTTTTTTCCAATAACCACAGCTTTGTATTTTCTCTAACCTGTTTTATAAAATTAATTTCTTCCTACATTCTACATTCTCATTTTACTGTGCCTCCATGTGCCGACATTAGAAGCATTTCCTTCACAGGCACAAAAGCAGTGATTTCTGAAATAGCGTTTGACAGCAATCGTCCCTTTATTCTAGGAAAATGCTTTCTCGGAGTGTAAAAAGGTTTCTAATCATTCTGCATGTTTCTCTGTACTATAAGCTCAAAATGATCAAATTCGTGAAATGATAATACCTATTGAAGAATCACAGAGGTGTAAACAATATAAAAATATTTACACCATCTATTAATATTGGATATAGAGATGGAAGTCACAACCAGCCCTGGTGCTGAGTTTTCATAAAAGGAATAGATGTTTTTGGAAATCTCTTGTTATTAGCTATAATTTGGCATTCTGAGAGACCTCACTTTGCAAGTTTGTGAAAAAGAAAAAAAAATCGCCAAAATTAATAAGCACACCAATAAATAGAGAAGGATTAGTTGCATATCAAACAATTTTAATTATTTTCATTACATGAACTAATTTATCAACTACCCAACCTTAAAGTGAATTCCAAAGAACAAATAACATAAAAACAAACAAAATAAACATTAGCTAAACATTGGCTGATATAGAAACAAATACAATTACTGTATTTTTCAGATTATAAAACACACTTTTCCTCAAAAAAAATTGGGAGGAAAATGAGGGCTTTGGGGTACTTGGTCCTGGGCCTTGAATCACGGGGACGTATCACGGGTGGCCGGTGCCCTATTCCGTGACTCTGGGGGTCACTTAAAAAAGGGGGTAAATAAAAGGGAAAAATAAAAATAAAATGTTTTTCGTGACGCCACTTGCGGTAAGGCGGCTATGTAGGGAAAGCTGCTGCTGCAAAGTCTCTCACTACTGGAGCTGGTGGTATTGAACAGCTTGGATGTTATGGCTGTCCGCAAGTATAGCTAGGCCCCAGGGGAGGATGATGGTGATTGTAGTATGGTGATGCAGACATGTAGGAAGAATTCAGACAACACAGGGGCTGCGGTTTAACTTGTGCTTTACTCACTGGTTTGGTGTAGCTGCAACCCGGCTGGTGCTGGTCTCTACCAATCTGGACCTCAAGTGATTCGGTATTCCCTTGATTCCAGTGCCAGTGTAGTGACCTGGTGAACGTTGCTTCCATGCATCTGTCTGTAATTGGTGTGTCCCCGTGGCCTAAACCGATTTGGGTCCCCTTCTGTTGTCACAGTCAGGCCTGTATGGCAGGCAGCTTAATCCTCTCTTTGGTTGGACCTCTCTCACAGGTCCTGGGTTCCCTCTTTGCTGCTGTGCCCTGGACACTAACATTGGTGAGGAACCTTGAGGATTCCCTCACCGGGCAGATTTATCAGGTGAGCTTGAAGTGTCTTCCTGAACTAGGGCTCTGCATCCCGCCATTGCTCGGACCAGTGAGTACTCACACCGTACTTTCCCTGGCGACCGTACTCCTTTAGTCCAACAAGTCACTTTACACTCTCTGTCTGAGCATTAACTTCTGACTGACTTGATGTCTTACTGACTGAATGTCTGCTGACTAGCTGTCTTCCGACTTAAGGTCTGAAAAGATGTCTGTCTCCCATTGACTCCTTGACTAGCCCCTCCTCCTCCCAGGTTTCTGACTAGAGGATTGGATGAGTCTCGACCAATAGGTGGACATCCATAAGATCCGTCTCTAGCCTGTTACCCAGTCTGGGGAAAAGAGCATGGATGTGTGTGTTTGAATAGTATTTACCGGCACTGGTCTTCTAGGAATCCCAGGGTTAGCACCGCACCTGTTACTGGATGCAATACACTGGTTTTATAATCTGAATAGAGGTGGTGAAGAGGGGTAGCAAGAGGCAGGGAAAATGCTGCAGGCACTGTGCAGGGGCTGTGGACGCTGTGCTTTTGTGGTTGTACTGGGGCTGCAGGCACTGTGCTGTGGTGGCTGTGCTAGGGCTGCGGATACTGTTCTGTGGGTGCTGTACTGCAACTGCTGTGCTGGGGCTGCAGGCTGCTGTGCTGCGGGCTTCAAATAATGGTGCCCACAGTTGGCATGTGCGCAGAAGGAGCTGTAAGCTTAAGATCTCATCTGTGCACACGCTGCCTTCGACCCATTGAGTTCCCAAAAGTAGACTTAAGGAAAATGGTGTCTGTAGGTGGAGCGTGCGCAGATGAGCTCTTTGCTTGTCATTGAGCAGACAGCTCAATCTGCGCACGTGCTGACTCCAGGTGCCATTTCTTTGAAACTCGCACCGCCAACAGTTTCTGGATGTTGCTTACCTCAGAGCGCTCACAGGAAGTATCTCAGACACCTGCCGCAGTGCCTACAACATCGTCCTGCTACAACACTGACCCTGCCTTCTGTGACCCCACTCCACCACCGCTTCTGCCCCCTCAGTAAGACACCACAAGGTTATAAGACAGACTCCTTTTGTTACCCTTTTTTCTTCTCTAAATTTGGGGTGCGTCTTATAAAGTGAAAAATATGGTATATAAACATGTAATAATTTGACATGTCAAAAACATTGCTGTATATGGTTATATGATAAAGGAAGGTTGTTTTTTAAGGCCAATGGTCATATAATTGAGAGAGATTCTGCCTGAAAATGGATAGAGCACATCAAGAAATGAATGTTTTTCAGGAAGTTATCAAATATGCTGCACATTAATCATGTAATAAGCAATACGTGAACCTACAAAATTTTCATTAACAATTTGGGTATAAGTATGAATGATATCAGCCACATCATGTCCCAGTAGGTGATACAAGGTTGTGAAAACCTCTCTGGATGTGAGTAAAAAAATATTTTTTCACACTACTGGTATATACAGTACAGCATACAGCAAAAACGTGAGTGCAACTCTCACATTTTTGTAAATATTTCATTATACCTTTTCATTGAACAACACTGAAAATATGACACTTTGATACAATGTAAAGTAGTCAGTGTACAGCTTGTATAACAGTGTAAATTCGGTGTGCCCTCTAAATAACTCAACACACAGCCGTTAATATAAAAATTACTGGTAACAAAAGTGAGCACACCACTAAGTGAAAATGGCCAAATTATGCCCACAGTGTCAATATTTTATGTAGACACCATTATTTTGAAGCATTGCCTAAACTCTCTTGGTCATGGAGTTTACTAGAGCTTCACAGGTTGCCACTGGAATACTCATCTATTCTTTCATGATGACATCACAGAGCTGTTGGATGTTCGAGACCTTGGGCTCCTTCACCTTCTATTTGAGGATGCTCCTTAGATGCTCAAAAGGTTTTAGGTCTGGAGCTATGTTTGGATAGTCCAGCAACTTTACCTTGAGTTTCTCTAGCAAGGCAGGGGTCATCTTGGAGGTGTGTTTGGGGTAGCTATCATGTTGGAATATTACCCTATGGCCCAGTTGCCTCAGGGAGGAGATTATGCTCTGCTTCAGTATGTCACAGTACATGTTCAAATTCATGGTTCCCTTAATGAACTGTAGTTACACACAGCCGGCAGCAGTGATGCAGCCCCAAACCATGACAATCCCACCACCATGCTTAACTGTAGGCAAGACACACCTATCTTTGTTCTTCTCACCTGGTTGTTGCCATACACGCTTGACACCATCTGAAACCAAATAAGTATATCTGGGTCTCATCAGACCACAGGACATGATTCCAGTAATCAAAATCCTTAGCCTGCTTGTCTTCAGCAAATTGTTTGTGAGCTTTCTTGTACATCTTTTGAAGAGACTTCCTTCTCTGATGACAGCAATGCAGGACAATTTGATGCAGTGTGAGGCATATGGTATGAGCACTGACAGACTGACCCCACCCCTTTAACCTCTACAGCAATGCTGGTAGCACTCATATATCTATTTTGAAAAGTCAACCTCTGGATATGAAGTCGCCCATGCACTCAGCTTCTTTGTTGGACTATAGCAAGGCCTGTTCTGAGTGGAAACTGTCTTTTTAAACCGCTGTCTTGGCTACTATGCTGCAGCTCAGTTTCAGGGTGTTGGTAATCTTCTTATAGTCTAGGCCATCTTTATGTAGAGCGACAATTATTTTTTTTCCTCCTCAGAGAATTCTTTGTCATGTGGAGTCATGTTTAACTTCTAGCGACCAGTATGAGAGAGATTGTGAGAAATAACAACAAATTTAATAAACCTAATTCCCATTCACACCTGAGACTTTGCAACACTAATTCGTCACATGACACCGGGGAGGGAAATTTGCATTTAGGCGGAATTTGCCCATCCTCTTTTAGAGGTGTATTTACTTTTGTTGTCAGCAGTTTAGACATTATTGGCTGTGAGTTGGGTTATTTAGAGGACACACCAAATTTACACTGTTATACAAGATGTACACTAACTACTTTACATTGTATCAAAGTGTCATCTCTTCAGTGTTGTTAATTGAAAAGACACAACATATTTATAAAAATGTGAGGGGTGTACTCACTTTTGTGATATACGGCATGTTTTCAATTCAGACAAGCAAAGAAGCTCAATCAAGACACCTGGGTTAGTAAATGGTTAGTAATGGGATCCATCAACACATCTTCATTATCACATCTTAAACATTTTGTTCTCTCGAATTGTTTCTAGATATGTGCATACCTTGAAAAACTCCAAACAGATGAAATGCATTGGTGTAACATCATTACACTGTGCTTGATGTGTACCGGCTTGCCTGCTGATCAGATGCACTGATCACTTCTTTGAGAGGACCCCTGAATAGACGATGTTCATCTCTCCCGCGGAATGGCATGAATTATCAACAATAGCGGACATATAATAGAAAATTAAATTTTTACATAATTGTATTTGTTTCTTATTTGGTAAATGATTAGCTAATGTATATCTTGTTTTATATATATATATATATATATATATATATATATATATATATATATATATATACATATATATTATTCTTTGGAATGCACTTTAAGGTTGGGTAGGGTTTTTAGTGCTTATTAGTTCTGGTCATTTTTTTATTTTCAGATTATTACTGTATATACCAGAGAAGCTGAGCTAGAGACCTCTCCTATGTAGGAAGAGTTTTAATTAAATTATATAGGTAATTAAACAATGTAGTTCTCATCACTTTTAGAGGCATTTCAAATATTAAAGCTTCCAGTAAAGGCATTATAGTCTGTTAAACTTGATCAGAAGTTTCTCCTATTTTATACTGTATAGTGAATAACATTCCTACCAATTTACAGTAGCCTCCCGACAGACACATGTGCATAAATTCATTACTTAAAAGAGAAACTATACCCCAATAATTCAATGAACTCTAAGAATGTATTGAAAGTAACATATTTGCTCACCATATAGTCGTATTCAGTATAGAGTCCATGTAGCCATATGTAGTACTCTCCTGGATCCATTTTGGTAGGTTCCGGTACAATATGCTCTCTAAAATGTAACAAACAAATAAAAAGCAAGTCCTTTGGGTTCATTACAGACTGAAGTGTGTCCATAACAGCAATAGTTCAAGAATCCGTAAACCTAATATATGAAAACTAGTGATGCTTGAGCGCTAAAATGCTCGAGTGCTCTATACTCGAAATGAGCAGATCAAACGGCTTGGACATGCTTGACTCGAGTAATGAGTATAATGGAAGTCAATGGGAAACTTGAGCATTTTTCCAGAAGACCCTAACAGGAAGGCTGAGGGGGAAGAAAAATCATTCAAATGGATGGAAACAGAGCTCAAATAGAATGAGAACAACATGGTGAACACACATGGACACATCTCTGACTCGCAGGTCGCTGCTGTGGACAATGGTGTTAGAGTTTTAGGGTTTGTGCACACATTGAGTATTTGGAAGCAGAAATTGCTGCAACATTTCTGCATCTCTTGCCTTTTGCCGCATTTTTGAATGCATTTTTCACCTGTGCTTTTTAGTGTTTTTGGACTCTAATGAATGCTATAATGATAGTAGCAATATATAATAGATATAGATAGATATTATAGAGATAGATAAGTAAATAGCTAGAGACAGATATATAGAGATACAGACTTATAGGCAGACATATAATTGCACCTTTCCCCGACATATAATAAAATTGCACCTTGTAGAGCTTATTAGACTGCTTTTTGTATTTAAAAAAATAAGCAAAAAAAAAAGATGTGGGGTCCCTCCTAATTTTGATAAACATCAAAGGAAATGCAGAAAGTTGCAGGCTGATATTATTAGGATGGGAAGGTGCATGGTTATTGGGCCCTTCCTAGCCTAAAAATAGCAGCCCGCAGCTGCCCTAGAAGTGATACATCACATTAGATGTCCCAATACTAGCACTTCGCCTTGGCAGTGTGGTGGCAATTGGAGTAATAGTAGTTGGCATTGATGTCAGCTGTGTAGTGTTAGCTAGCATCAAGACCTGGTGCTAGTAATAGAGAGGTGTCTATCAGATACTTTCATCACAAACCCAGTAACTTAAAGAAAAAACACAAACAGTAATACTTTATTTAAAAAAAGGCGCCAGGTAGTGACAACAACTCTCATCAGAGTTGCCGGCTTAATGCTGTGCTCAGCGAAACTCATCAATGCTGAGACAGAAGAGCACCTTCAGTAACCGGCTAATCCTTCTGAGGTTTAAGAAGGAAAAATATAGGAAATCATTTGTGCCAACTGCTATGGGAATGTACAACAATAACATTAGTGTTAAATCATCAAGGTGAATGTCTACTTCTTTATTTCTTCTACTTTTCAGTTTACCCGCTGTGTAGGACCTAATCTAATGTATAATGTTCTTCTGTCAACTCTACTGTCTTGTCAATTAAGTAATTCATGTTATTATTTAAGTTGTGCTGCTGTGATACCATAATTTCCCACGGGATCAATAAAGTGTATCGTATTGTATCGTATGAGAGTTGGCATCGGTACCCAGTGCCTGTGAATAGCTGTACTTTACTGCTAGTCCCAGGCGCCAGAGCTGCATTCATGGATCGTGGACTACGATGGAACTTCATGGAATCATTTTTGTTAATAAATTGGTGAAAAAGGGATAGTGTGAGGTAGTCTTTATTCAAATAAACTATTTTTTCCTGTTGTTTTTTGGATTATTGGGTTAGTAATGGGGGTGTCTGATAGATACCTCTCCATTACTGACCCTGAGCTTGGTGCCAGCTGACATTACACAGTTTACACCAACCCCCCAAAATATTACCCTGATTGGTACCGCACCAGGGCAATCAGGAAAAGGCGGGCAAAATTCCAGAATTGGCACATCTAATGTGATGTGCCAACTATGGGGCAGCCGCAGGCTGACATTTTTAGGCTGAAAATGGCCAATTATGTGGCAGCCGCAGGCTGATATTTTTAGGCAGCAAATGGCAAAATAATCATGGGCATAACCAGCCTTGATAATATTAGCACACAGATGTCTGCTTTACCTTGACTGGTTGTGACAAATAGGAAGGACATGATGGTTTTTATAAACCATTTATTTACTTATTACGTTAAACAAAGCTAAAAACACCCTTTAGTGCCCCATGAAAGGCAGTAAAGGGTGTAAGTGTACAATCCCTTCCCTAATTTAAGTTCTGCCTCCTAGATCAACTCTCCCTGAACTGCTTCCAAAAGAGAGTGTACCGATCAGCGCATCGCAAGGTCTCAAATAAGACCCAATGAAACGATACTGCTTGCCAATCACAGGAATTCCAGTAGCCAACATGGCTACAGCATACTGTGTAGGGTAGGCAATCTCTGCATGTTTATTTTTTGTCTAACAACCACGAGACTTGCGGGGCAGGCACTCAAGCACCTGCATACACACATAAAAGGCCAAATAAGAACTGTGCCCAAGTACTCTGATGTTCGATTGAGTATCATGCAGTTCCGAGCATGCTCGCTGATCACTAATGTAAACTTATCATAGTACTAATGTAGTTGTATCATTACTCCAAAAAGCAAGTTTATCTTGGTGGTCATCTTTAAAAATAAGCTGTCAACAATATTTCAAACTATTTAAATCCACATGTAACTCTTTCAAAGTGACATCCAGCAATACCTTTACATGGCCAGTCTGTTCCTCCATTACTAAGAAATCAGCATTTGAATTGATATGAAAATGATTATGGGAGAAGCCTCTGAAACTCCAGCTCTATTTCCTGACTAGTGTTTCCTCCTTGACTGGTGACTCCTTTGCCTGAAGTCACACAGAGTAAATGCAGTCAAGGAGGAGGTAGCGCTGCCTTGGGAATAGAGTAGGCGTGGCAGAGGCTCCAGATCTAAAAAACTGCATATATATATATATATATAATATATATATATATATATATATATGTATATATATAGGGGTGTGAAATCCCTTTTGTAAACTTATGCTGATCCATGAATCAATTAATCAGGGGTTGAGGCTGGCTATACATTTAGAATGAAGATGTGATTATTTGATAAGTGATGGAATAAGCAGGAGACACGTTTTCGTCAGCTGCTCTGTCTACTTGTTCACAAAGCTCTCTATGACATACATATGCCCTAACTGGGCACTTAGAAAACACTTATCATCATGAATGAATCCCTTTATTGAAGGGCAGTGGTATGTTATACCATTATTTCCTGTAAGTCAGAAGATAAATACTATGTTATTGTTAAGTTTACAACTTATTTGTATCTTTGTGAATCTTAATGGCCTTTGATCGGTATCAAGCAAATTATTTGTCATGCATAGTGGGGGGTTTTTAAAATTGGGAGAATATTTTGATTATTTAAAGGATATGCTATCATGACCATTATAAAGACTGAACTGAATGCCAGACGCCTATATTCTATATGGAAAGCAAAATTGTATTTATCAGAAGCAATTGGTGATATCTGTTTATGTCAAGTATTAATAATCTAAACTTGTATTTGTGTAGCAAACTCAGAACAATATTTGTAAATGTATAATCCTAATCTGCAATACAGATTTCATAGTCAATATGTGGTAAATTACACTTACCAAGTGATTGATTTGACACTTCTGGAGACGGAAGGGTTGTATCTGGTCATTTATTGCTTTAAAGTGCTCATTATCAAATATTTAATATTTATTATAACAAAAATCTAAATGTAAAAATAATATCACACAGTTGTAGTGGTTGATTTCCTCAATATAGTTTTTTGAGGTTTTGGTGCGGTTGGAGGAGGCTGATTTCCAGGTTTTAAAGGAGGGTGACAACCACTGTTGGCAATTCCTAAGCCACCATTTTCAACAGGAAAAGATGGCATTTGTGAAGGTGCTAAAGGACAGTGATGAGGGAATTTCCCTGCCAATTGGATAGACTCTCCATGGTGATGTACATCTCTGTTGTTCATTTCTGATCGAACATCACAGTCTGGACAGTAACCATGATATAGGACGTTTTCACTAAAGCGTACTCGTTCTCTTGTTGAAGACTGATCTTTTTCTGGTTTGTGTGACATCAGCTGTCCAGTTGTTTTATCCATTTTGATGTTATGAATTGTACATCTGTCACCATTAGGAAGTTTGACAGGTCCCCCAGGCAAACCACCATTTCGAAGCAACACTCCATTATTTTTTCCACTGTTGGCTGAGTTAATTAACCTTTGTGTTTCTTCAAACTTCACGGGTGTTAACCGTGGAGGAGGTGGTGGTGGATTGGGCTTCCTGAGTACTGTCAGGATGGCTGATGGATGTGCAGGTGGACTTATTAAGGGTGCATTGGCTCGAACTTTAACCTTGTCTAAGCTGGAAGCTGTTGTACTGCTCGAACTGCTGTTCAAAGTATCAGTTTTTGAGCTGTCTGTCATCTCATCTTCCAGTTGCAGATCTGAAGTTAAAGTGTCAATTTGGTCGACCACCTGAAAAACATATAAGTAACAATTGGTATTGGTATATAGATATTTTTATGTTAATATAGAAAAATACTATGTATATAGATATTTACATGGATAGCTAAACTGCTGCATTTTTATATTTTATATTTAGATTTTTCCCAAGGTTTGATCATAAAGAATGTTAATCAAAGATGCTTGAAACTTAACACAAAGTTGATTGAACCTTTCAAAAGGTGGCACATAATGATTTAGGCTATACATGATATGGTTCATGTTAAAGGGAAGTAAGTGGTTTTTCATCTTGTGAGCGATGTGTCACAATGCCTAAAAACAGGGTAAAGGCAGTCATTATTCAAAAGATATCACAAATTGTCTCTAAAACATATATTATCAGTGATTTTTTTTTGTACATCAATGGGTAATGCGTAGCATCAGGTCTTATTCATGTGTGTCTTAGTTTGGGAAAGTAGGAGAAATACTTATAAGAGCAATATGTTGAACTTTTCAGCATAAAATGATCCTTAAAATCCCAGAAATTGTTCATACAAAATTGACCATGAAATATTACTTTGGGTACGTGCAAAAACTTCATGGCCGTGTCCTATAATTTCGAGTTAATTACTGCACCCTTTGTGGGATAAGCCAGACCTCTCTATCTATTGTCTCCATGCACCACATTAATTTTTCCTCTTTTTTAATCTATCCTTTTTTAATCATTATTTTCTGAAATTGTAATTGTTTTTTTGAGTAAATTTCTTTTTTTTTACTCAATTCACCTGTAAAGACCGGTTGTTTGTTAGGAAAGACAGATTTTCATGTAATAGCAACTTGTTTGCTGATAAGTGGTCATTTGGTTGCCTGTTTACACAGGTTGATGCACACGAAGTTTCTGTATTAGTATATTCAGCACACATAGGCTGCACATCTTTCTGGCTGCATGAGCATAGTTTACACACAATAATGAACTGCCAAGAATCATGATCTCATTTTGCATATCCCAACCATTTAACCTCTTTCCTTTCCTGAGGAAACACCCTGTTAAAGTTGGTATGTCAGTAAAAGTACATAAAAGAGACATATAAATGAATGTAGGAGATCTAAGAGCATTGCAAATATTGTGATAAAATATTATTGATTGAGACGCATTTATCAGCAGCTGGGAAAAAGCTTTTAAAATAAAATCAAGGTGGATTTTGAAATTTACTTAAAAGGAAACTGTCACCAGGTTTCGCCCATATAAATAGCCACCATCAGTAAGCACCTATATACAGTATGATAGAATACTGTATATAAGTCCCCAAGCTGATCTGTATAATGCAAAAAAAGAGCTTTTATTATACTTTCCTGCAGGGCAGTCCCATCCAGTGGGTGTCACTGACCTTGATCCGCACCTCCTCTCTTTTTACTATTGCAGTTTTTCTGCCCTGCTTCATGTGGATGACATGTCCTACATCATCCACACAGAGTCCTCCAATGTGCTTCTGTGCATTGGCACTTCTCTCTGCCCAGCCAAGTGAAGAGCAAAGTATTGTAGTGCGTATGCGCGGGCTTTCTCTGAATTTTCTCCAAACCTGCGCATTAACGTTCTTGGCTTTGTCCTCAGTGAGTGGGGCAGAGAGAAGTACACATACGAATAAGCGCAATGGTGGACAGTGTAGTGTAGGAAGCGTCATCTACAGAAAGAAAGGAAAAAGGACAGCGATGACAAGCAGAGAGGAGGTGCAGGATCAAGACCAGTGACACCCATAGGACCAAACCGCTTTGCAGGTGAGTATAATAAAAGCTCTTTTTTATGTTATACAGATTGACCTGGAAACATATATACAGTATTCTAGAATGCTGTATGTAAAGCGGGCTTTACACGCTGTGACATCACTAGCAATGTCGCGAGTGATAGCACCCGCCCACGTCGGTGATGCGTCATGGGGTGATCACTGCCATAGCAAACAATATGGTTACAGCAGCGTCACACGCAATTACCTCTTCACCGATGTCGCTGTGGCCGCTGAACAATCTCTCCTTTAAGGGGGAGGTTCATTCGGCATCACAGCGGCGTCACTAAGCGACCGCCCAATAGAAGTGGAGGGACGGAGATGAGCGGACGTAATATCCCGCCCACCTCCTTCCTTCCTCATTGCCAGGTATAATGTTGCTCCTCGTTCCTGTGGTGTCACACATAGCGATGTGTGCTGCGACAGGAACAACGAACAACCTACGTCCTGCAACAGCAACGATATTTGGGATTAGAACGACGTGTCAACGATCAAAGATTAGGTGAGTATTTTTCATCGTTAATGGTCGTTCCTGCGTTTCACACGCAACGATGTCACTAACGGGGCTGGATATGCAACACGAATTCCGTGACCCCAACAACATCTTGTTAGCGATGTTGTTGCGTGTAAAGCCCCCTTAAGAGTTGACTGGTGATGGCCACAGTTTATATGGGACATATCTGGTGACAGGTTCCCTTTATCATAATGGTGTATGTAAGGGGAAAGTCAACTTTTTCTTTCTACAGTAAGTTAAGATATTATATTTATTTATTATATATCTATATATAGTTATATTAAGATATATTATCTAACCATCTATCATCTATCTTCCTTTGAATATGTTAAGACAAAGCAGTAAAAAACATTTCACTGGCAATTGCTGTAGATACTTCTGTGTTATACGCACCTGATAAACTGCAAATTTAGAAAGTTATATTTCTACTCCTAGTTAAAATTGAATATATTCAAAATAATAGAATGTACTGTGCAGAGAAAATATAATGAGTCACAGGGGACTGCTCGTTTGCACTTATAAAATTAAGAAACAATCATGAGAAAATGAAATGCTGTCAGTATTAAAATACATCTTTTGTCTGTCACGGTAATTAGGAATCATTAATAAGATGAAGAACCCTTCTATTTATAAACAGATCCTACAGTGTAGCTGTATAATGGAAGAAATGTCTATGGATAAAACAAATATTGATGTAATTTTTTAGTATTAATGTATCACCACTTCATGTACTGTACTAACTACTATGTAATTCTATTTGAATGCCAAGTCCCCTGCTTTTTATTTTAGACACATATCAAAAATGTTTTTTTGTTCATATCTGCAGAAAATTGTGACTACCCATAGACTTTAACACTAGAACTACTGAGGTAGTCATTTTGACTACTTTGCACTATGTATTTCTATATAGGTGTCACGAGTCCAGTACTTCTAGTGTTAAATGTCCAGGCAGTGCTCTCTTTTTCCTTCACTAGGGTTCTAAAATTATGTACCGTTTTTTCAGTTTATAAGACACACCGGATTATAAGACACACCCCAAATTTAGAGAAAAATTGGGTGAACAAAAATTGGGTCCGCCTTATAATCCGGTAGTGTCTTACCGGAGAGGGTGGCAGCGGTAGTGGATCGGGGTCACAGGAGTTAGGGACGGTGGTGAAGCAGGGCAATGTGGGCAGTACAGCCGGCAGGTGTCCCAGATGCTGTCCCAGAAAATGTCGGCAGTGGCGACTGTGCTGGTGCTGGGGCGGTTGTGCTGGTGCTGGGGCGGAGACAGCTGGGCTTGGGCTGTGGACAGTGAGAGCTTCAATTAATGGTGCATGGGGGCCGGCATGTGTGCAAATTGAGCTCTCGGCTCAATGACAAGCCGAGATTTCATCTGCGCATGCGCCACCTCCAGGTGCCATTTTCCTTAAGTCCGCTGCTGGGAGATCAGTAGGCTGGAGGCAGAGCACATGCAGATGAGATCTTGAGCCGAGAGCTCCATCTGCACATGCACTGGCTCCAGGTACCAATATTTGAAGCCCTCACTGCCCGCAGCCGCTGCCACCCGTGCACAGCTGCCACAGCCTGTGCACAGGTGTCGCAGAACCTACACAGCCGCCACAGACCCTGCACAACTGCCGCAGCCCGTACACAGCCACCGCAGCCTATGCACAACATCCGCAGACCCTGCACAGCCTGCAAAGACCCTGCACAGCCACCGCAGATCCTGCACAGCCGCTGCAGCATTGCTCCTGCCTCCTGCTGCCCCTTGGTAAGCTACATTCAGATTTTAAGACGCACCCCTCACTTTCCTCCCAAATTTTTGGGAGGAAAACTGCGTTTTATAATCCGAATAATATGGTACTTAAATGTAGCACAGTCTAATCCTTTAACAAAATCATGAACCTGTGGAGATGGAAGCCAGCTGTTACACAGAGAGAATATATTCATGGTTTATTACCATGTTTAGCTTCTTGAAATCTATATACACAGCACTGAACTAATGCTGTGAATATAGATTAGGAAGCACTTACCCTACTTTCTTCTCTAGATCCAGTGAATATGGGATCATTGGGAGAAGCACGAGACCAGGAGCTGCTGCATCCTCAGAAACCAACAGCTCAGCTCTGCTATGCAGCCAGGAGGCTAAAAATTGATTTGTAGCTGGGGTAAATTTACCAGCTCCAGTCATAAAGGAAATAAGCAAAGAAAAAAAAAGAATATGATAATGTGTTAAAATGCCCCCCCCCCCCCCTCCTAACACCACAAGATCTGTTAAAATCTCAAGTGGGGGTACTGTGTATAAAATAAAAAGAAAATATAATAACAAAAATAGAACAGCACAAAATAATTAAAAAAGAGTCACTGTCAGTGTGAAACGCTGTTGCAAGCTTTGACCACATTGAAAACTTATATCCAATATAAAAAATAATTTCTATGGACAGCAGAACACAATTTAAAAAGTTTTTAGTGTCCTTTTTGGTCATAAATAAAAAATAAAAAAAAATGAAAAATAACCACATATCTCCAATTTTTCTTTATATTTCCCCTAATATTAGTAAAATATAAAGAAAATACAAAAATTGGATACAAATTGAAGTAAAAATTATCAGAATATCCAAACCAGAAAAAATTAAATAGCCATTAAAAGTACATGTTTGATAAAACCCAAGAATGTCACTGGTCAGGAAGGGGAGTAAATTGCTTGGTCATGAACTGGTTAAATAAAACAAAAATCCTCGACTGGGTAAAATTATAACTCCAACTACAACATTAAATTTCATTTTGCTACAGGAAACTGTAGTGTTTCCTTCTCCATGGAAAACCCTGAAGAGTTATTCAGAAGTTATGGAAGAAATGCAGAATCCATTTTTTTCTGCCAGTAGGTAGATCTGCACACATACAGATTTATTATTAAGCCCAATGAATACTCTAGAAATCACTTTGCATTCAGTTCACTGCCAATAAAATGAAGATTAATATCCCAACGTATTGTTACCCCTCTATAAATCACTTGTAAGGCCACATCTGGAATATGGGATCCAGTTTTGGGCTCCACATTTTAAAAAGGACATTCAGAAGTTAGAGTCAGTTCAAAGGCGGGCAACTAGACTATTACAAGGAGTGGAAGGCCTCCCATATGATGACAGGTTGAAAAAGTTAGATATGTTTAGCTTAGAAAAAAAGACGTCTCAGAGGAGATCTCATTTATATGTATAAATACATGTGTGGTCAATATAAAGGACTGGGACATGACTTATTTCTTCCAAAGACAGTACTAAGGACCAGGGAGCACTCACTGCGAGTGGAAGAAAAGCGATTCCGACACCTAAATAGGAAAGGGTTCTTTACAGTTAGAGCAGTCAGACCGTGGAATGCCCTACCACAAGAGGTAGTAATGGCAGATACTATAACAGCTTTTAAGAAAGGGCTGGATGATTTCCTCAGCACACACAACATTGTTGGTTATAAATGACTAAGTGACTAAATGTAGAACTGGTGGAGGAAGGTTGAACTAGATGGACCTAGGTCTTTTTTCAACCTAAGTAACTATGTAACTATGTAACTATGTAACTATGTAACTATGTAATATACACTTCCAGCCAAAATTGAGAACCAATTTTTTGGAGGCAGAAAATATTGCCCTTTTCTTTCCACAATCTAAAAATGTATATAATAATAATAATAATAATAATAATGCATAACTTTATATTGGATTTAAGCAGAAAACGGAAAAAAAAATAGAAGGGCAATCTATAAGTACATTGTTATTTTCTTGACGTACAATACAGGTGCTTGGTAATAAAGGGTTCAATACTGGACTGGTGAAAAGGCTTCAGGGATTGATAATGATCCATGATTTATGGGTCACAAAATATCTGCCTTGGCTGGGCACTGGCTATTCATGCTATGCCATAGGTTAATCCCTATTGAAACGCATTATATACTGCAATACAGCAGAATAAATATCATATATTTATATTAATGGGCACCTTGAGTAGTACCTGGTGTTGGTTGTTCACAATGCATGAATATTCTTATGGGAAGGATCCCTAAATCACCTGAGACCATAGGTTTCTGAAGAACATATCCCCTACTTGCACAGAATTCATCAAAGTATTCCCATTGCTCTGATCTTACACTGCAATGCATGAGCGGACATGCCATTAGTGCAACCTGTGCCGCTGTACAGGGGCCCAGGAGGTAAAGTGGCCCATTGCTATCTCTAAAACAAGTAGAATTATGAAATATCATGAGTTATTTGACTAAAAAGGGCCAATATATTGTTTTGCACAAAGGCCATTTTCTGTCTATGCCCACCAATGCCTGCAATGCATATTAGAAACATCAAGGGGAAACCGTTTTTCTCGCCTCGCCTTTCCCCACTCCAGAGATGAAAATGAATACATCCAAGTCTTTATTAAGAACGCTATGTACAGGTCAACGCATTTCTGGGGTCACAGCCCCCTTCTTCAGGACAAAAATAGCACTGACAAGGAACGACGAGTGGTGACAAGTGCGGTGAGACAAAACGGTTTTCCCTTGATGTTCCTATCTGCCTGATTCTCCGGTGCTGAAGCTATCTCCACTATTAGATGTTCTTCCAGGTGTTACACAGGTGAACACATTCCTATACCTGCTTTCCTCTCATATACTGGGTAAGACCCTATAGCGCCTCTTCATCCACAAGTTCTCTGTTTTATTTTGCAATGCATATTAAAATCTTAGAATGAACACAATTTGCTCACATTTCCTTATATATTGGACAAGTGCGATCTGATTTTTGATTGGATAGCACTTGGACCAATGACATGTAATAAAGCAGTGCTGATCAGCAGTTTTTTTTCTCATTTTGATTTTACATTAGAAAAAAATCATAGCATGCTTCGATTTGGCGCCAAAATCAGATGCCTCTCACCCTTTTAAGTCTATGGGTGACATCCGAGTGCAGGCCAATTTCTGTGCACCCATAGAATGGAGAAGATGGAGAAATGTTAGTCTCCATCTTCTCCTCACAGTGTATTCCGATTTTGTATCCAAAAGAATCGGATCATATTATGCTGACACTCAAATCAAACTGTGATCACAGTTTTATAGGACCTTCGTTAGCATAATGAGTACCTAAATCTCCTGAATGAGAAAATATCAATGATTGTGTAACCCTGGCCTTAGAGACATGACATGTTCCACATGGGGTTCATGTACCCTACTCCCTAAGTAAGGAGTATTGCCTTCTAAATCTTAACCATAAGAATAGGTCTGCTCCTTCTAAATCTTCCCACAATCTAAAAGCTTGAAATGTAGTGCATGTAAAAAGTTATCAAAGTGACTATAATCAAGGAGCAGATTGTTCCATTATAACTCCATTGTGGAGATCAGTCTGCATGATTGATAACATTTCTGGCCCTACTAGTGTCCCACCTTCTCCCATGTAGCATACGCAGGCGTCTGAGAAGGTGAAATGCTGGAGATTATGTCCCAGGCCACACGCCAGACATATACTCACTTGTGATGTTATTCTCATGTTAAAATACTAAAGATTCTAAATAAGCTAAAACACATCCACTTGAATGAAAGGTCATTAATGTCTTTAGAGAACATTTATTACGAGCATCATAATAATTGCATAACTGTGGAGACAGTGACCCAGAAATTGTAGGTCATCAAAGAACAAGAGTGAACAATTTAGGCGGTAAAATCTGGGATCACAGGAATTAGCATCACAAAAGCATGTTACTTAAACAGTATACCAACATTGCTGGAATAATCATGGGCTTAAGTGCTGACATAATAAATGGTTAGGTTCACTTATTTCATCACAAGGTCATGAATGCATTAAACATGACTTTTAGGACTGATATAAACTATTATTGCCATAAATTGGTATAATCATTCATTTTTATTTACTACAACAGAACTTGCAAATTATAAGGTTACTATCAGATAAGTAAGGACTGAGTTAATGCATGCAATTGTAGAGATATATGGCTGTATTACATTATTAACTATGGCTATTAATGATGCTTTTCCCACCTTCTTTCCTTCCTTCCTAATACCTTACAGTCGCATGAATGGAAGGGTAGTCAAGAGAGCCTGGGTCTAGTAACAGTATGTCATGTATAATCATAAGAGGTAAACAGAAACGTAGTCAGGGCAGAATCCGAGGGTCACAATACCTGAAGAGCACATAGTAGTAAAAGGGAGCGAGCAAAAACATAGTCAGATAATGGTCCAAGACAGGAATGTACAACAGGAATAGGGAGCAGGCAGAGGGAAGTCCAATAACAGTCTGGGGTCAGAATACCAAGCTCAGGATACTAACAGACAGACAAACTATGGCATCACAGCAGAGCCAGAGAATACAACAGGCAGAGTACTGGGAGAGCATGCTCAGTAATGAAGCCTGAGCAATTACCCAGCAGATGGAACAGCTGAGTAGCCAGCAACTCCCAAAACCAATCTGGACTCCAGCATAGTGACTAAGCTGCTAGTTCATTATCAAGGATGGTGACGCAGAGCATCTCCAAGGGCAAGATGCTCTGTACAAAGGAATAGACCCACTGCCAGAACTGTAAGTGCCACAGAGCATCTCCGAAGGGCAAGATGCTCTGCCCAACGAATGGACATATTATCAGATCTGTAAGTGCCGCAGAGCATCTCCAGGTCTGTGAAATGCTCTGCACAGAGAATCATGATCCTTCCTTCCTTCTTTCCTTCCTTTCTCTCCCTCTCTCCTTCCTTCCTTTCTTCCCCTCCTTCCTTCCTTCCTTCCTTTCTCTCCCTCCTTCCTTTCTTTCTCTCCCTCCATCCTTTCTCTCCCTCCTTCCTTCCTCTCCCTCCTTCCTTCCTCTCCCTCCTTCCTTCCTTTCTCTCCCTTCTTCTTTCCTTACTTTCTCTCCCTCCTTCCTTATTCCTTTCTCTCCCTCCTTCCTTCCTTCTTTCCTTCCTTTCTCTCCCTCCCTCCTTCCTTCCTTCCTTTCTCTCCTTCCTTCCTTCTTTCCTTTCTCTCCCTCCTTCCTTTCTTTCTCTCCCTCCATCCTTTCTCTCCCTCCTTCCTTCCTCTCCCTCCTTCCTTCCTCATCCTCCTTCCTTCCTTTCTCTCCCTTCTTCTTTCCTTACTTTCTCTCCCTCCTTCCTTATTCATTTCTCTCCCTCCTTCCTTCCTTCTTTCCTTCCTTTCTCTCCCTCCCTCCTTCCTTCCTTCCTTCCTTTCTCTCCTTCCTTCCTTCTTTCCTTTCTCTACCTCCTTCCTTCCTTCCTCTCTCCCTTCTTCCTTCCTTTGTCTTCCTCCTTCCTTTCTTCCTCTCCCTCCTTCCTCTCCCTCCTTCCTTTCTTTCTCTCCCTCCATCCTTTCTCTCCCTCCTTCCTTCCTCTCCCTCCTTCCTTCCTCTCCCTCCTTCCTTCCTTTCTCTCCCTTCTTCTTTCCTTACTTTCTCTCCCTCCTTCCTTATTCCTTTCTCTCCCTCCTTCCTTCCTTCTTTCCTTCCTTTCTCTCCCTCCCTCCTTCCTTCCTTCCTTTCTCTCCTTCCTTCCTTCTTTCCTTTCTCTCCCTCCTTCCTTTCTTTCTCTCCCTCCATCCTTTCTCTCCCTCCTTCCTTCCTCTCCCTCCTTCCTTCCTCATCCTCCTTCCTTCCTTTCTCTCCCTTCTTCTTTCCTTACTTTCTCTCCCTCCTTCCTTATTCCTTTCTCTCCCTCCTTCCTTCCTTCTTTCCTTCCTTTCTCTCCCTCCCTCCTTCCTTCCTTCCTTCCTTCCTTTCTCTCCTTCCTTCCTTCTTTCCTTTCTCTACCTCCTTCCTTCCTTCCTCTCTCCCTTCTTCCTTCCTTTGTCTTCCTCCTTCCTTTCTTCCTCTCCCTCCTTCCTCTCCCTCCTTCCTTCCTTTGTCTTCCTCCTTCCTTTCTTCCTCTCCATCCTTCCTGTCCCTCCTTCCTTCCTTTCTATCCCTCCTTTCTTCTTTCCTCTCCCTTCTTCCTTACTTTATCTCCCTCCTTCCTTCCTCTCCCTCCTTCGTTCCTTCCTCTCCCTCCTATCTTCCTCTCCCTCCTTCCTTCTTCTTTCTTTTTCTTCTCTTCTCTTTCGCTCTATTTTTTCATTTGCACATTATTGTAAAGAAATTGGTCTATCTGAGATAAAATCAAAAAGCTGTAAAATAATTTGATTTTAGAGCTTCAGTGAATGGAAATGTATGACCTTTTTATTTGCTGACATATGAGAGCAACACATAGCCTAGCCGTTCTATGAAGACTGTCGCCATACATCTAATACGTGTAATTTTCTAAAATCCTTGTGTAAAGTTCTGACATCTCTTATTTTATATTAAGTGATGGAGAAAATTAAACATTCCTTTGTATATCAGCGTCTGACATTTTCCTTATTATTTGCTTAATACTGTAACATTTTTTCCATATTTCTAATATTTCGGGAGTCAAGACACTTTTTACTCTACATTATAAAGTCTATAACTTTATAATGTATAATTTGGTGAGGGAAATATCATTGACAGCTATAGAATGACAGAAGTAGGAATTACTGATCATTACAGTTTTCCATATTTATAATGAACAGTGTTGGCTAGAAGTTTTGAGCTGCTATGATTTGATCAGTAAATCTCCTTTTTTTCAATTTTGTGATTATCTTTAGATTTATTCTTATGCAGAAATCATACAAGTAAGATAAATTAAACACATTAATATCAGTAGATGGAAGTGGCCAATTCCATAGAGTAAGTTATGACTATAAAGCAAAATAAGGGAAGGACTGTATAAGCTGAAGAACACTACTTTATATAAATGGCAGGGTCTCCAGCCAGTCCTACAATAAAAAGTGCACATATGTGATGGGGCCATAAGACAGCTTAGATTCAGAAGTTCAGGAACCAATGAAAGGGGCATTTTGAAATCTTTACATTGGGTACCAAAGAGCCTTTCATACCTCTGACTGAAAAAAGTCATACTTCACCTACAATGATTAAGGGCCAGTTGTGCCTAAATCGCATAAGCAGTATTCATATTTCCTGCTAGTGGAATCCCAATGGATACAAGTAATAAATTCCAAATTTTAGTTCATTTATTTTGAGTCCTGGCTTGTTTTCTTTAGATTATCTGCTGCCTAGCAAGCAGTTGTGTGACCAACCAGGTGTAGGGGAGGTATACCTCTTTCTGTCAACTGCCATGAAAGTTTAAAGGGAACCTGTCTCCAGATTTGGTGAGTATAAGCTTCGGCCACCACCAGTGGGCTCTTGTATACAGCATTCTAACATGCTGTATATAAGAGCCCAGGCCGCTGTATAGAACGTAAAAATCATTTTATAATACTCTCCTAAGGAGTGGTGCGGTGTGCAGACTAGTCGGATGGGTGTTTCTGTTCTCTGGTACCAGTGCCTCCTCTTTCGGACATCTTTGTCTTCCCTATTCTGAAGCCTGGGTGCATGACGCATCCTACGTCATCCACAAAAGCCGACACTGGGGTCCTGCGCAGGCGCACTTTGATCTGCCATGAGCAGGACAGATCAAAGTATTGTAATGTGCCTGCACAGTGCCTCAATGCCAGCTTGTGTGCATGACGTAGGACGCGTCATGCACCCAGGCTTCGGAAGATGGAGGACAAAGATGGCCGAAACAGGAGGAAACGGTCTCAGAGAAAGGAAACACCCATCCAATCAGTCTGCAACACAACACCCCTTAGGTAAGTATTATAAAGTGATTTTTACAATCTACACAGCGGCCTGGGCTCTTGTATACAGCATGGTAAAATGCTGTATATAAGAGACCACTGTTGGTGGACCAGAGCTTATAGTCGCCAAATCTGATGACAGGTTCCCTTTAACAGTTTCACTATGGTGCTTGGATACACAAATTATCAATTAAGCCCAACTGACCATTTTTTTAATGTTTCACATGGTAAGCTAGAAAATAAAAAACAGACTCTTTACTGTATGAAAAATATTGTTTATTTTTCCAGTTTTCAAATCTAATAAAATACAACTAGAGATGAGCGAACTTTAGGCTTGAGGCTCGGGGTTTGGGCTCAGAAAATGACGTGAAAATCACCAATGTGAGTATAGCACTGTGCTCATGTGTGAGTGATGCCGTGCATTGTCCACGCTGCGGTTACTGTTTGATCGGCTAAAATTCAGCTTACATTCAGCATTCTCAGATGTTTTGTTCATGGAGAATTAAAAAAGAAAAAAAACACCACCCAACTCCAGAAGTGTGTTGTTCTTGGCCCATAGCAAAACACTTCTGGAGGTGGGTGGGCGGTGCTTTTTTTTTTCTTTTTTTATTCTCCGTGAACAAAACATTTAAGAACACTGAATGTGAGCCAAATTTGAGCCGATCACACACATCCCACAGAGCGCAGAATACAGGGCATCACTCACACACGAGCACAGCGCTATACTCACCTGGGGATTTTCATGTCATTTTCAGCACCCGAACCCAAATCTTTGAACCTAAGGTTCACTCATCTCTAATTACAACATACTAAAACTGAAAGAATGCCAATACTGATTTAAGTACATTGACAGATTGTCTGTTATTGGCAAAAGGTGTTGCACTGCTTACACCATGAATGTAACCAAAGTCTCAAATATATGTCAATGTACCAAAAAAGGAATGATGACATAAGCTTAAAGGGGCATTCTTAATGTATTAAATTGCTTTAGTAGACAGAATGAATATAAACAAGTTTGCAACTGATGGGCGGCTTGGTGACTCAGTTGTTAGCACTGCAGTCTTGCGCTGGTGTACTGGGTTCAAATCCCACCAAGGACACTATCTGCAAGGAGTTTGTATGTTCTCCCCGTGTTTGCGTGGGTTTCCTCCGGGTACTCCGGTTTCCTCCCACACTCCAAAGACATACAGATAGGGACTCTAGATTGTGATCCCCAATGGGGACAGTGTTGCTATTATATGTAAAGCGCTGTGGAATTAATAGCACTATATAAATGAATAAAATTATTATTAATTATTATTATTATTTGCTATTTCCATCTGCTTCCATTCTCATAATGTGAAAACTTTTATCTTACATAGTGTACAGCTTGATTCTACTGGAAACTGGCTGAGTATGTGCAGTAGCTACATTCTAGAAGATGAGTTAATTTTTAAAATTGTAGTCAGTTCTCTCCATTGATTTCTATATATCAGTTAGATGCGCACAACCCCCTAACTTTAAACTCCTGACCAAGCTGCAATTATTAGTCATACATAATTACCATCCCCAGTGTCCAGCAAGGCAATTTTCAGAGCAGTTCACCTAATCATGGTTCTCACTTTTCTGAGGCATGTGCTGGTTCAAATGAATTTTTATCTCTGCAAATAGTGTTAATTGAGCACAATAATAGTAGCAGAAGGAAACTGACTAGAAATATCATTATAGTAGGAGTATCCTACCAACAAAGCAACCAGGGAGTAAGAAGGAGACTACAGAGAAGTGAACGGCTCAAGTTATAACTTGAGGATATCTATTTAATACAGAACCATATAAGATACTGTTAACAATAAAGACCTCAGCCAAAGATATACAGCTAACTAGAGAAACGGATACCCAAGACAATGCTGGGAATCGAGGATGGATATAAAATTAATATGGTTTCATATTATATATAAAACAGCATTTTAAATGTTTCCTATTCAAGAACGACATTTATATTTGATTATTAGCTTTATTTTAGCAGTAGATACATCCCATTGTGCAAATCACACCTGCAATTGTGCAGCTAATAGCATTGGTTACAAGCCTATTCCACAAATAATGCTCATATCAATTATATTTACATCTTATCCATTTCCAGCTTAAGGAAACTGTATATTGAAACCTAATGTCTTCTGAAATGGCCCTTCTTTCAAAGAAAAAGAATGGTACAATATTCACATGGCTGATAGATTCCTCATTTTAAAGTTATTGCTTGGTAATGACACGCAAGCATTGCTCCATTTTTTATGGTGATTTTGCTATTGTGTGTCACTGTTCTAGTACAGGCACTAGATAATATTTCATTTTAATTTGGCAGCCCAAGCAATATTGCAGGCTCATAAGGCTGTGTGAGAGAAGATTTGCTTCTAAGTTTAAATAAACTATTATATGATGCCATAAGAAGCAATTTAACATGTATGACACAAGGCATACGATAATGATCCTCTCCACAGAAATCTTTAGTAAAAGGCAAAAGATTTTTACATTCTAAAGAGAATCCAGAGTCTGTCTGGACCATTAAGTCATGGGCATACAGTGAGTGTATGGTGAGATTTTTACCTAAGCGTTTGTAAACCAAATCTAGGAGTCGGTAAGAATTCTAGAAGTGATGCCCATATTTCTATTGTACTTTTCCTTTGACTGTTCCATTCTTTGTTTTGGCTACAAATACTGAGGTAACGAACTCACCAAATCCTCAATAAGCTCGTGGCCTTGAAACTCTTTTCTTTATACCAAAAAACATCAAGCTGTCTATATTAGCCTCCTGAATTTCTACAAAGTGCTAAATTATTTTAATTCTCTGAATAACGTCTACTAAATGTGAATAAGAAAGAATTACCTAAAAACTTGAGATGAGCAAACCTGAGGTTGGGTTTTCGAACCGAACACCAAATTAAAAATCAAGGTTGGGGTTCAAGGATCGAATGCTTTAAATGTGGACTTCACTCGTATGAGCAACGCTGTGCTCAGGTACGCTTGGTGCTCAGCCCTGTGCGAGCCGCTTGCAGTGATTGAACGGTGCACACTGGGGGTAACAACACCGTGATCACATGTAGTGTGCAACAAATAAAGTTTACAAAATATGGTCCACCCTTCCCCGGAAGTGATCTGCTTATGGCTGGATGTATGTGGGTGGAGACTCAAACTGCCAATCAGTGACTTGATCCAGGGTTCGGGTCAAACTTGAGCCTGTGGAGCTAGGCTCGTTTGCGGCCAGGGAACCAAACATCCAAAGGTTGGCTCATCTTTCCTAAAGACCAGACTTTCCTTACTATACAACTGTAACCCTCTTTAGAATTTTTTTGAGGGCTTCATCCTGGTATCAAATTGGGATTTATCTTCAAACAATATTTTTTATTTTATTGTATGTGAAGTTATAAGGACTACTGAAATTTACTATTGTTTTATCATTTTTCATCAACGCACTCATTTATTTTCCTTTTATTCAGTTTTTTTATTTTTATGTTTAGCATATAACACATTGTCCCTTTTCATTTTCCTATTGTCTTTTTCAATAGTTTGATTCTTAAATGCCTTTCTTTTCAATTTTGTTTTAATCTTTTTACTTTCTTTCTTAAAGGTTTCTTTATCAGGGTAAATGCGTTTTAGACATAATGAATTCACCATTTCGCTGTTGAGAAAAGGATGGCATTTATCTGCTTGGAAAATCATATTGCCACAAAAGGGTTTTTAATAAGTGGAGGATTCCATGTTGCCCATCAAAATGTTGCCCTAAAATAAAAAATTTGATGTGACATCCTGATTAGAATGAGTAAATATGGGATCTACGTCAATACAATTGATATATAGTCGACGTAGTACACAGGTAATGATGGACAGATATTAATTTGATTCTGAAAAATTAAAATATTTCTCCCTGCAAGAAATATATAGGATAACTAATAGTGATGAGCGAGTACTAAAAAGCTCGGGTGCTCGAGGCTCGGGCCGAGCATCCCAAGATACTCGTGTACTCGGCCCGAGCACCGAGCCCAATGTTATCCTATGGGAGACCAGAGTATTTTTGTGAAATGACCACCGGCAGCATGTAGAAACCCTAAAAATGGCACAAAAGTCTCAGAAGAGTGCTCAAATGACATGGCAACAGCATGGGGAAGACCCCTTGAAGCATTTATCACTCAAAAGTCACAGCTGTGAACAATTTTGTCCACGTTTTACGCCATTTTTACGGACTCACCAGAAAACCTTCCAAAATGACACCAAAATGAATTTTCATGGCGGAAATGTTAAGGGCACATACCCAATAGTGAGATAGAGGTAATGTATGTTACTTTTTGAGATCAATACATGAAAGATTTTACGTAAAACATTGTGTGGCACTCCGATGTCCCTGAGAAGAGACGTACATAAAGGCCTCTGAGTCTAATGTGCCCATTTTTAGGAACTGAGTCTTTGTAGTATTTTCCTTTGCCAGGGCAGTCCAAAATTGTGAGGTCCACCAATGACCCTGCATACAGACGTGCATGAGGGCCTGTAAACCTGAAGTGCCTATTGGAAGGAAGTGGGCCTATTGTAGTATAGCCCTTAGGCAGGGCAGCCAAAAATTGGGAGGCTCCACGTTGTCCCTGGATAGAGACGTGCATGAGGGCCTGTAAACCTGAAGTGCCCATTGGAAGGAAGTGGGTCTATTGTAGTATAACCCTTAGGCAGGGCAGCCAAAAATTGGGAGGCTCCACGTTGTCCCTGGATAGAGACGTGCATGAGGGCCTGTAAACCTGAAGTGCCCATTGGAAGGAAGTGGGTCTATTGTAGTATAGCCCTTAGGCAGGGCAGCCAAAAATTGGGAGGCTCCACGTTGTCCCTGGATAGAGACGTGCATGAGGGCCTGTAAACCTGAAGTGCCCATTGGAAGGAAGTGGGTCTATTGTAGTATAGCCCTTAGGCAGGGCAGCCAAAAATTGGGAGGCTCCACGTTGTCCCTGGATAGAGATGTGCATGAGGGCCTGTAAACCTGAAGTGCCCATTGGAAGGAAGTGGGTCTATTGTAGTATAGCCCTTAGGCAGGGCAGCCAAAAATTGGGAGGCTCCACGTTGTCCCTGGATAGAGACGTGCATGAGGGCCTGTAAACCTGAAGTGCCCATTGGAAGGAAGTGGGTCTATTGTAGTATAGCCCTTAGGCAGGGCAGCCAAAAATTGGGAGGCTCCACGTTGTCCCTGGATAGAGATGTGCATGAGGGCCTGTAAACCTGAAGTGCCCATTGGAAGGAAGTGGGTCTATTGTAGTATAGCCCTTAGGCAGGGCAGCCAAAAATTGGGAGGCTCCACGTTGTCCCTGGATATAGACGTGCATGAGGGCCTGTAAACCTAAAGTGCCCATTGGAAGGAAGTGGGTCTATTGTAGTATAAACCTTAGGCAGGGCAGCCAAAAATTGGGAGGCTCCACGTTGTCCCTGGATAGAGACGTGCATGAGGGCCTGTAAACCTGAAGTGCCCATTGGAAGGAAGTGGGTCTATTGTAGTATAGCCCTTAGGCAGGGCAGCCAAAAATTGGGAGGCTCCACGTTGTCCCTGGATAGAGACGTGCATGAGGGCCTCAAAACATTAAGTGTCCATTGTCAGGAAGTGGGTGTATTATAGTATAGCCCTTTGGCAGGGCAGCCAAAAATTGGGAGGCTCCACGTTGTCTCTGGATAGAGACGTGCATGAGGGCCTCAAAACATTGTTCCCATTGCAAAGGAGCGGGTCTCCTGTCGTTGTAATGTCCATTCTGCAAGGAATGGGCGAAAAAATTTACCACTGAGGGTATACCTGAAACAAAGGCCTAACTCTTGTAATGGTCATCATGGTGGCGCATGAGGAGAAGGAGGAGCAGTCCAGCGATTATCCAAAGTCCAGAAGTGTGTACCCATGGGTGACTGGAGGTACATGGCAAATTCCCGTTACAAACTTTAAATTCCGCTCTCATTTGCTGGTGGTGTGGTGAAGTCTGGCCCAATCCAACCCTTGTTCATCTTGATCAGAGTCAGCCTATCAGCATTTTCAGTTGACAGGCGGGTGCGTTTATCTGTAATGATTCCACCTGCGGCACTAAAAACACGCTCTGACAAAACGCTAGCGGCAGGGCAGGCCAGGACTTCCAAGGCGTAGAGAGCCAATTCATGCCATGTGTCCACCTTGGATACCCAATAATTGTAAGGCACAGAGGAATGTCGGAGTACAGTTGTTCGATCTGCAAGGTACTCCTTGAGCATCTGGGCAAACTTAGGATTTCTTGTGGCACAACCCCGCACCTCAGGGGCTGTGGTACGTGAGGGGCTGAGAAAACTGTCCCACATCTTAAAGACTGTTCCCCTACCTCTGGCGGATTGGACTTGTGCCTCTCTCAGCTGTACGCCTTGGTTGTCCACTGATTCCTGACCTATGCCGCTAGCGTTTTGTGAGGGGAATGCTTTGCCTACTTCCGTGACTATGGCCTTCCGGAACTGCTGAATTTTGGTTGACCTCTCCGCCTCGGGAATAAGAGACATAAAGTTCTCCTTGTAGCGTGGGTCTAACAGTGTTACCAACCAGTAATGATTGTCGGCCAAGATGTTCTTAACGCGAGGGTCACGAGACAGGCAGCTTACCATAAAGTCAGCCATGTGCGCCAGACTCTTAACAGCCAGGACTTCAGTAGCCTGACCAACACGATGACTGAACATGCTGTCCTCCTCCTCCTCCTCCTCCTCCTCATCTACCTTGTCCTCTGGCCAGCCACGCTGAACCGAGGATAGGACTGGTGTGCATGTCATATCCTCAATTTGGCCGGAGATTTGCTCCATGTCTTCATCCTCCTCCTCGTCATAGTCCTCCACTGCACGTTGTGATGAGACGAGGCTGGGCTGTGTGTTATCACCCACACCCACTACTGTTTCTTGCTGCAACTCATCACGCTCCGCCTGCAATGCATCATGTTTGGTTTTGAGCAGAGACCGTTTTAGAAGGCAGAGTAGCGGTATGGTGACGCTAATAATGGCGTCATCACCACTCACCATCTTGGTGGAGTCCTCAAAGTTTTGGAGGATGGTACATAGGTCGGACATCCATCTCCACTCCTCAGGTGTTATGTGTGGAGTTTGACCCATTTCCCGACGGCTTAGGTGATGCAGGTACTCAACAACTGCCCTCTTCTGCTCACATATCCTGACCAACATGTGCAGAGTTGAATTCCAACGCGTGGGGACATCACACACCAGTCTGTGAGCCGGAAGATGCAAACGGCGCTGAAAGCCGGCAAGGCCGGCTGAAGTAGTAGGTGACTTTTGAAAATGTGCAGACAGGCGGCGAACTTTTACCAGCAGATCAGACAGCTCTGGGTATGACTTTAGAAACCGCTGAACCACGAGGTTGAGCACATGGGCCACGCATGGAACATGTGTCAGCTGGCCTCGCCTCAAAGCTGCCACCAGGTTCCGGCCATTGTCACACACGACCTTTCCTGGCTTTAGGTTCAGAGGTGTGAGCCAGTGATCTGCCTGCTGTTTCAGAGCTGTCCACACCTCTTCTGCATTGTGGGGTTTGTCACCTATGCAGATTAGCTTCAGCACAGCCTGTTGCCGCTTCGCTGAGGCAGTGCTGCAGTGCTTCCAGCTTGGGACTGGTGTGGAGGGTACAGTGGATGAGGATGCGCAGGAGGAGGAGGAGGCTGAAGAGCATGACATTCCGGAGCTGTAGAGTGTGGGTGAAACACTGACTGAGGTAGGGCCTGCAAACCTTGGTGTGGGAAGGACGTGTTCCGTCCCTCGCTCAGACTGGGTCCCAGCTTCCACAATATTAACCCAGTGTGCCGTCAACGAGATGTGGCGGCCTTGCCCACAAGCACTTGTCCACGTGTCTGTGGTTAGGTGGACTTTGGGTGAAACAGCGTTGTTCAGGGCACGTGTGATGTTTTGTGACACGTGGTTATGCAACGCGGGGACGGCACACCGGGAGAAATAGTGGCGGCTGGGGACCGAGTAACGTGGGACAGCTGCCGCCATCAGGTCGCGGAATGCTTCTGTCTCCACCAGCCTAAAAGGCAACATTTCCAGTGCAAGCAGTCGCGAAATGTTAGCATTTAGAACTGTGGCATGTGGGGTGTTGGCAGTGTATTTGCGCCTGCGTTCAAAGGTTTGCTGAATGGATAACTGAACGCTGCACTGGGACAAGGACGTGCTTGATGATGGTGTTATTTCTGCGTAGGCAACTGCAGGTGCAGGACCGGAGGAGGCTTGTTCGCAGGCAGCATGGACAGGGGATTGGCTCGCATGCACAACCAGCAAAGACGTAGCAGTGACATCAGCAAGCACTGCTCCTCGACTCTGTTGTACTTCCCACAAAGTCGGGTGCTTGGCTGACATGTGCCTGATCATGCTGGTGGTGGTCAGGCTGCTAGTTTTGGTACCCCTGCTAATGCTGGCACGGCAGGTGTTGCAAATGGCCTTTTTAGAATCATCTGGAGCCAACTTAAAAAACTGCCAGACTCGGGAAGACATAACATTTGTACAGGCACCTTGTGTCGTGTTGTTGTTCCGGGGAACGGTTGCCTGACTTCTGCCTGGAGCCACCACCCTGCTTCTTACTGCCTGTTGGGATGCTATGCCTCCCTCCCCCTGTGCACTGCTGTCCTCGCTCTGCATATCCTCCTGCCAGGTTGGGTCAGTTACTGGATCATCCACCACGTCGTCTTCCTCTTCCGCACCCTGCTCCTCCTCCTGACTTCCTGACAATTGTGTCTCATCATCGTCCACCCCTTGTTGAGACACGTTGCCAACTTCGTGAGAATGTGGCTGCTCAAATATTTGGGCATCTGTACATACGATCTCCTCATGACCCACTTCAACATTAGCTGGCGAGAGGCCAGAATGTGCGAATGGAAACGTGAACAGCTCTTCCGAGTGTCCAAGTGTGGGATCATTAATGTCCGAGGATGTGTACTCAGCCTTGTGGTAGGAAGGAGGATCAGGTTCTGAAATGTGCGGTGCAGTATCACGGCTACTGACACTTGACCGTGTGGAAGACAGAGTGTTTGTGGTGGTGCCAATCTGACTGGAAGCATTATCCGCTATCCAGCTAACAACCTGTTGACACTGGTCTTGGTTCAAGAGCGGTGTACTGCTGCGGTCCCCAAGAATTTGGGACAGGACGTGCGAGCGACTAGATGTGGCCCTTTGTTGTGGCGAAATTAGAGCTTGCCCACGACCTCGGCCTCTGCCTGCACCACCATCACGTCCACTTCCTTGTTCCTTGCCAACGCCCTTGCGCATTTTGCAATGCTGTGGTGACGTGTATTCACTAGACTTGGGCGTTATATCCAAGTTTGTGCAAATCGTGCACCTGTACGCTGCCACCGACAGGCACACATGTGCGGTTTTTAAATGCAAGCACGGACGCACTAAGAACCTCACAGGTTTTAGGAGCAAAAATTAATGAGAACTCTGACACTATCAGCCACTGCTGACTGACGTGTATTATACACTACACTTGTGCGTTATATAATAGTTTGGTAAAAACGCACACAAGTGCACCTGTACGCTGCCACCGACAGGCACACACGTGCGGTTTTTAAATGCAAGCACGGACGCACTAAGAACCTAACAGGTTTTAGGAGCAAAAATTAATGAGAACTCTGACACTATCAGCCACTGCTGACTGACGTGTATTATACACTACACTTGTGCGTTATATAATAGTTTGGTAAAAACGCACACAAGTGCACCTGTACGCTGCCACCGACAGGCACACACGTGCGGTTTTTAAATGCAAGCACGGACGCACTAAGAACCTAACAGGTTTTAGGAGCAAAAATTAATGAGAACTCTGACACTATCTGGACTGTTTTAGACTGTGTACACCAGCCCCAGATATGATGAAGGCTGGTATACGGTCACCACTAGGAATGGCTATATACCCTGCCTGCCTTCCTGCCTGCCTGTATACTGGTACAATAGTCCTGACAAGGACTCTTCTGGTCACTAGCCTGTATTCCGACCTGGCTATACCCTGCCTGTATACAGCAACAATAGTCCTGAGAAGGACTCTGCTACTGTACTCCGACCTGGCTATACCCTGCCTGCCTGTATACAACTAGAATAGTCCTGAGAAGGACTTTTGGTCACACTGTTTGCAGCCCTGCTACGGAAATAGCTATAAAGGGCCGCAAACCTTTCCCTGAAGCAGCGACACTCTCCCTGCACTGACTGTCTGGATGGACACACAGCGCGCCGGCCGGTATAAAGGCTCGGTCACGCTGTGCGGGCCGGCCAATCACTGCAATTCCACAACTAACAGGGCTGTGGCATTGCAGTGGTCTGCCAGCCAATCCCTGCTTGAGGGCTGGCTCTCAAAAGAGCGCCAACATGCAGAAATGAAGACCACGAGTACAGCACGAGTATCGCGAGATTACTCGGTCCCCGCCAAGTAGCCCGAGTACAGTGATACTCGTGCGAGTACCGAGTAGTAACAAGCATACTCGCTCATCACTAATAACTAATAAAGAGGAGAACATGGTCCCAATGGGGTTCCTTTTATCACCAAAATAAGTACTGATTAAAGCACTACTCCAGCATTTTAGATTTTTTTTCAGCGCTGGAGTGATGCTTTAAATCTAAGTCCTCTGCCCCCTGTCATATACAGTATTCATTTTCTACAAAATACATACAGCTGCACTCTAAAATGCTAACATTGCATAAGGGAACTCTGGTATTGCATTACTGCTGTTGGAATATTTGAAAAAAAGAGATGTATTGGCCAATACATGTGAGCCCGGTACCACAACAAGGTGATCTCTTTTATTTATATATATATATATATATATATATATATATATATATATATATCTATATATCTCGGCAGTCAGAAGTTACAGGCACTAAATAGAGACGTGGGACCGGAGCAGGCTCAGTAAAAGATCAAACCACCAGAAGGTGAATGTAACCAGGCTGTGTCAACCCTCTTTGATAGCTGGATCCTTTCTGCCCAGACATGTAGGTTTTTAACCCAGATAGAGTCATTTCAAATTAGGGTCCCAGTGTATATATATACACTTGACACAGCCTGGTTACATTCACCTTCTGGTGGTTTGATCTTTTACTGAGCCTGCTCCAGTCCCACGTCACTATTTAGTGCCTGCAACTTCTGACTGCTGATCAGAAATTATGTCACATGCTCAGAATGCATCTCTATTAGAGCAAGAACTAAAATAGAATGAGGCTCTCATAGAGACTAGCATTGAATTGTTACCTATCAGCACGCTTAAGTAAACACTGGAGCTTCTAGTAGGTCACAAATCACAGAAGATTGACCAGAGCAACGTGGATAACAGATGAAGATGGCGGCAGGTGAGCATAAGGCTAGGTGCAGGGGACTTAATTTAACCCCTTAACGAATCGCTTCCATCCGCGGCCATTAACCCCTTACATTTCGCTGCCAAAGTCTTGGCAGCGATATGTATATGGGCGCCGCCATGACAGTGACTTACCCCGCCCCCCGCCGGAGGTCACGTGACATGATCACGTGACTTTCGGCGGTTGCCATGGTAGCACAGGGTCATGTGATGACGCCTGTGGCTAACATGAGTCACTTCCTCTCAATGCCGGAATACAGCCGGCATTGAAAGTGAAGCAGCAAATCTGCAGTTCTCAGCTCTGTAGCTGAGATCTGCAGATAGTGCAGAGCGATCGGATTGCTGATCGCAATAGCCCCCTAGGGGGACTAGTAAAATAAAAAAAAAAAGTAAAAAAAAAAGTTTTAAAAAATTAAAAAAAAATAAAAAACCTAAAAGTTCAAATCACCCCCCTTTCACCCCATTGAAAATTAAAGGGTTAAAAAAATAAAAAATACACACATATTTGGTATCGCCACGTTCAGAAATGCCCGATCTATCAAAATATAAAATCAATGAATCTGATCAGTAAACGGCGTAGCGGCAAAAAAATTCCAAACGCCAAAATTACGTTTTTTGGTCGCCGCAAATTTTGCGCAAAATGCAATAACAGGCGATCAAAACGTAGCATCTGTGCAAAAATGGTACCGTTAAGAACGTCAGGTCGAGACGCAAAAAATAAGCCATCACTGAGCCTCAGATCCTGAAAAATGAGAACGCTACGGGTTTTGGAAAATGGCGCAAAACGTGCGCCACGTTTTTCGGACAAGCTTGTGAATTTTTTTAACCCCTTAGATACAAGTAAACCTATACATGTTTGGTGTCTATAAACTCGCACCGACCTGAGGCATCATACCCACACATCAGTTTTACCATATAGTGAACACGGTGAATAAAATATCCCAAAAACTATTGTACAATCCCACTTTTTTTGCAATTTTTCCGCACTTGGAATTTTTTTGCTGTTTTCCAGTACACTATATGGTAAACCTTATGGTTTCATTTAAAAGTACAACTCGTCCCGCAAAAAACAAGCCCTCATATGGCAAGATTGATGGAAAAATAAAAAAGTTACGCCTCTCGGAAGAAGGGGAGCAAAAAACAAAAACGCAAAAACGGAAAGTGCCCGGGGGCTGAAGGGGTTAAAGCTCCACTCCAGCTGTGCAACAAAAGCAAATGCTGAAGTTGTGCTTTAGGCTATGTGTGCACTGGGAAATGGAATTTTCTTGAGAAAATTCCGCATGCTCTCAAAGATTACCGCACCCGCGGTAAAAAAACGCGGCAAACCGCACCCGAAAACCGCATGCGGTTTGCTGCGGTTTTACCGCGGTATTGTTCGCGGTATTGCCGCGGTTTTGCCGCGTGCGGGTTGGTACATGTGCTTATTGCATTCAATGCAATAAAGCACGTTGAAAAAAAATAAAAAAAAAATAATTTCCTTCTTAGATAGTAGATAGATAGATAAAGAGACAGAAGAATAGATAGAGGGATAGATAGATAGACAGATGAATAGATAGAGGGATAGATAGATAGACAGATAAATAGATAGAGGGATAGCTAGAGGACAGATCGCTGCATTTCCCACGGTCGGCAGTGAGTGCACATTACCGGCCGTGGGAAATGACCGGTAATTACCTCTGCTGTCTGCTGCGAGGCTGCATTCATTCAGCGCTGTGTCAGTCGTGGCTGGATGTAAGCAGCGCAGGACCTGTGGATTATGCTGGAGCTGTGGATTACGCTGGAGGTTTGTTTTGGGAGGGGTTAATAAAAGGGTGAACAAGGCTTGTTTGTGTTTTATTTAAAATAAAGGATTTTTCGGTGTGTGTTTTTTCACTTTACTTACGGGTTGATCATGTCAGCTGTCACATAGACGCTGCTATGATGAAGCCTGGAGTTAATGGCGGTGATCCACCACCATTAACCCCTTGTATTACCCTGACTGCCACTGCTACACGGCTGCAGGAAGAGCCGGGGACACGCCGGTACTGCCGCATAATGCATGCGACAGTGCCGGGGCAGCTGCGGCTGATATTCTCGGCTGCGGGAGGGGGAATGAGGCGGGGGACATTAGCCCTGCCCCTCTCCCTCCCCAGCCTGAGAATACCGGGCCGCCGCTGTGTGCTTACCTCGGCTGGACGGTGAATATGCAGCGGAGCACACGTGTTTTTTTTCCTATATTTCCGTTTGCTTTCTATGTGTGTTCTATATGTCTGTGTCTGTGTTCTGTGTCTGTGATGTCTGTGTGTGTTCTGTGTGTCTGTGATCTGTGTGTTTGTTTACTCTCTGCTCCGCTTCCTCTTCCTGTAATGACATCACTTCCCTGCAAAACCGCAGGCAAGCAATGTACATTACTGGAGGTAAACCGCGAAATACCGCAGGGAATAACGCAGGAAAATGCAGTGAACCGCACAGAATTTGCTGCCTGCATTATTCCCTGCAGGATTTCACGATTACATTGGAGTCAATGGAGAGAAATCCCGCAGCGACGTGCGGAAAAGAATTGACATGCAATTGTTTTTGCTGCGGGAATCCCGCAGCAAAACATGCAGCTGTCAAAATCCGCCTAGTGCGCACAGGATTTTTTTTCCCATAGGTTTTGCTGGTGATTCACTGCAGAGATGTTTTGAACATTTTCTGCAGCGAAACATGCAGCAAAACCGCAAAAAATCCGCGGCAAAATCCGGTAAGTGCGCACATAGCCTTAATCTTACAGAAATTGTGTGGAAAAGGAAACTATGGGAATTCTTGATAAAACAAAAAAGTATTTGTTAATTGATTATCTAATTATTTCTATATTTTAGAGTCTTCCCAAGACCAAATAAATGTCTCTCATGTCAGTCATCCCAAAATATTGGTTATTGGGTCTCTCAATGAAGGACTCCTAGATGGATGAACAACTCCAGTTTACAAAACATACCAATCTTTACCAAAGACAGTTCATTAGTTTTAAAAATCATTTATAATATTGTGTGCATGAAGGAATACAATTTTATGTTGATGTCATTAAAAAGTTTACAAAGGCACATTTTTAGGTTTTATCATACATGTGCTTTTATTGTCTCTAAAAATGTTTTTGATTGAATAGTCAAATTATTTTTGTTTCATTTGTCATGATATATAAGGGCTCATTTTGATGTAATTTTTATATTTCTTTTGTTTTTATGGGTGTGGGGCTAGACAAAGCGACATGGACTGGAAGTATCTTTTTTAAGTTTTGTTTTATCTATTAATTTTTTATCATGATTTTTTTATATATTTATTCATTTATTTGGCACACTGTGTCACCATAAGGTTTTATATGACCTTTGGGGGTCATTTAATCACATTAATACATTTATTTTATTTCTGATTTCCTATGTAACTGGGATGGTATTTGACCTTCAGTTACAGGGGAAAATCAATCTGTTCTCTGCACAGCAAAGAAACCTGGATCTCATATACTCTTCCTACACCAAGAGATCACATGATTCTCTGGGTCCGGAGAAGGAAGCACGATCAGTGCTTTCTAATACTGTACATTCAGTATATACAATGCTTTTTTAGCGCTGTGTATATCTTGATGGAGAAGATAGATATGATAATAAATCAGTTCTACATTCTCTATTTGAAGTTCAGCCATATACAACAGATGGCTCCTTGCTTCACAGTTGTAGAATATGTGCAGCAGCTCTATTTCAGTATGTCACTATGGAGATTGTCCAGCTATA
Source organism: Anomaloglossus baeobatrachus (assembly GCF_048569485.1). Taxonomy (NCBI): domain Eukaryota; kingdom Metazoa; phylum Chordata; class Amphibia; order Anura; family Aromobatidae; genus Anomaloglossus; species Anomaloglossus baeobatrachus. Next base: position 784,772,023 of record NC_134353.1, read on the forward strand.
GTCTATGTGCGGCCCTCAAGTAGTTAGCTTGTATTCTTGCATGACTAATAATATGTTCAATACAACTTCAGCCATTCCAGCTCATATAAAAGTGAATTAGTGAAGCAGGTTGACTACTCCCATGGACTCCTCACGGCTTCTGTAAGTACTTTAATTCAGAAATGAGTGATTTAATCACAAGTCGCAAAGAACACTAACAGGCCAACTTAATCTACAGAAAGCTCTCAAACCACTGTTGATCACTCTTCAAGCGCAGCATTCACTTTAGACATGTTCCAGGCACCTGTTGACACAACAGTTGTACTGCTTTCCTCTAGAAAGGCTTCTATATTATCAGCGTGTACCTAGAGATGAGCGAATCTTCAGTTTTGAGGCTCAGGGTTCAGGCTTGGAAAATGAAGTGAACATCTCTGTGGTGAGTATCACGCTGTGCTCGTGTCTGGGTGCTGTGCAGCATTGTGCGAGCTGTGGGATGTGTGTGATCGGCTCAGATTTTACTTACATTCTGAATTCTAAGATGTTTTGTTTACGGAGAAATTAAATTAACAAAAAAAGCACCACCCACCTCCGGTAGTATTTTGCTTTTAGCCCAACGCAAAACACTTCTGGAGGTGGGTGGGCGTTATTTTTTTTTTAATTTCTCCATGAACAAAACATCTTAGAATTCAGAATGTAAGTAAAATTTGAACCAATCACACACATCCTACAGCTCGCACAATGCTGTGCAGCACTCAGACACGAGCACAGTGCAATACTCACCATGAAGATTTTCACATCATTTCCCCAAGCCTCAAAACTGAAGGCTTGCTTACATGTAACCCTCCACTTCTGTTTCACCAAGACCAATGTCATGATTCCCCATCCCTGGTCCATCACCTCTATGGCAAAACTTACTTTTAGAAGAAAGACTTGTTTATAACCAATATTTATGACATTTTAGTTTATAGACAAATGCTCAGCCCATATGAAATTGATCATCACTCCCCAAACTGGTGTCAAACCATTCTCCATATATGCACTTCAAACTCCATTTCCGACAGCATTGTGAAGCATAATTTCATCATCACCTATTGCAACTGTCAACTGTGGGCGGGGGCTAACTGGGACCTTTGTTATGGGGCTTCATGATTTCTTTATCCATCTCTTCATCTCCATACCTTGCCTGTGACTATTACTTATAACATTTTAATTTGTGACACCCTGGGCAAGCCAGGGGTCACAGGTAATGACATCACCACACCTTACACCCCGGTTAGGTACACCTAAGCTAGACCTGAAATCCTTGTTGCCTTCCTCCAGGGGCTGATGTCCACACCAGGGGGTGGAGCCAGGTGGTTGGTCTCCACCCACCAAGGAGTTCACAGTCCTGGAGGCAGGAAAACACAGGCAGATAGAGTTAGAGTTTAGAGGTGAAAGTGTGAGGAGTGAAGGAGAAGGAGGAAAAGTAGTGAAAGAGGAAAGTTACAGTTTGAAAGCCTGAAGTTGGTCCGGGTGTGTGCCCCGGACTGAGACAGCAAGGTTAGCAGACGGCGGTGACCGTCTGCAGTGGAGGCTGATCGGAGTTGCCGAAAGGACCGCGGACGGGTGGTAGCCCGGCGGTACCGGACCGGTACACAAAGTGAGGCCAGCACCATTGGCAGGGGCCTTTCGGATCCCGGCAAGGCTAGGAGTCGCCGTGAATTTGCCAAATCCGTCAGTGAAGGGGACCTCCGGGTCTCCAAACAACTAAGTCCCGATTGAAGGCAACAGTCCAACTGTGAAGGAGAGACACCGCCACCGCCAAGGCACCAGTTTCTCAGGGCCAGCGCCTGCGGGCAAAGAGGGGCTCTTTCGGCCCATATCCAAGTCGGGGAGTGGGTAACCGGTGGGAACCCATCGCTACCAACATTAAACTTAGGTGCAGGAAAAGGGACAGTCACCGTCACCTACCGGGGAAAAGCAACAGCAGCCGTCCAAGGGAACCGTCTTTCCAGCCGTGTGTTTTACCGAGAACTGTGTCACCGTCTCAGGCTGAGTGAGTACCACCGTGCCGTGAGGCACAGCGCTGCCCCCGCGACCCTGCACCTCGCCAGGCCCCGCACCCGGCCTGCCATCCACCCCTTCCCCATCACCGGGCCCCCGGGACAACCAACCCCCTACCCACGGAGGGGAGAAATAACAACAAAGCTGCTCCCTGTCACCGCTCCCGGGATCCCCATACAGAGCAGCGGTGGTGTCCACACAATCACCACAACCGTGGGTGGCGTCACGGACAATAAATCCCCAAAACCAAACCCCTTTTCACTCACGGGCGAGGAGCGCCGCTTGAGTCCCCGGGATCCAGCCCATCGCTCGAGCCACCGAGCAGCAGCGGCCGCAGCAGCAGCGGCAGCCGGACCCGAGCAGTGGGAGAGCGCAGCGTCCCCTCCTCCGCCCGCGACAAATTTCCTGCAACACATGCAACGACAAGTAACAAGAAAAGAAAAATGACTGGAGCAAAAGGACGTCATGCAATTTACACTTCTTATAAACTTTTCAGAAAAAGATTTACATGTTTTAATAAAAATAATTTCTGGTAGATAACCAATATTATATTTCCTATACCTTCTTCATACTGTTACAATATTCCTCTATTGGTGTATTCCATTACGATTTTTCCAATTACATTATGTTATCTTCAATTCAATAAAAGCCAATTTATTTTAATCAAGCAGAACATATACCTTATTGCCTTGGTTGTAAAGTACTATAAATGTCACTCATAACATAAGATTTTAATTAATACTCTGCTAAGTTACTCAAGCATGAATCCATTTAATCAGGAGGCTAATGAGTGCTTCTACAATGGCTTCAAGGAAACATGCATGTAAATACAGGCAAGTTTATTAATAAAAAATCCAAAGGTCCTGCATTAACCAACAATGGTTCCACTGCCAGATTACCTGAAATTTTCCCTAAAATCTTTTATTTTCAAGTCATGATTGAGGCAAGTATTCACCATTGCAAAACTATAGGCAATAGTAGATAACCTTTCTCTTTCGTTATATATTTGTACCCACCTATCCACCTTACCACCTTAGTGTTTGATAGTATTTTACCTTGATAATGTGCAATACGAGGTAATATTGTGGTAGCCAGAAAAATCAATTGAAATACTATGTCACAAGAATGACAAAAGTATTTTAGGAGTGATACCTTTATATTCCCTGAATTACTACTTTTCTCCTACAAACAGCCATTTAACTTAAGGAATCTCCTTGTTAGAAGTGTCCTCTCAATCACCATCAGAGACAGGCACATTCCACTGTAATGGTAAGAAATGCAAGACCTGTACCCACATTTTATCAACAAATACGGTCCACATAGCCAAAACAAAACAGAACTACAAGATCATGGACCTCTTTTCATGTACGTCCTCCAATATGGTATACATGATACAGTGCACAAGATGCCCTGGAGGAACATGTATTGGGGAAACTAAACATAAACTACAAACAAGGATGAATCTACACAGGCACAATATAAGGAATGAACTGGACATGCCTGTGGGAAAACATTTCTCTAGAATAGGATACAGTATGACAGATTTAAAAGTATCAATACTGAAAGGTCATTTTACAGATGACAGAGAGAGAAAAATTTGGGAATTTTTAATTGATAAGGATGTTTGGATCCTTAACAAAGGACTCAATTTACCACCTGGTTTATGACTCACTACATGGACACACTTCACACCTCCACCAGAAGAACTTCAGAAGTGATCTGAACAGACCACTTCCAACTCATCTGCATGTCTAACAAGAACATTAATTTGATTTCCTTGGCTTATCTTTAGGAGGCATCATTTTTCCCATGTCCTGTTGTAACATTCATTTAAATGTTGTGATTTTGTCTCAGTAATTCATTTGTAATTTAGCCTGAAGAAGGAGCCTTGATGCTCTGAAAGCTTGCTAATATAATTTTTCTGGTTAGCCTATAAAGGTATCACTCAGAAAATACTTTTTTCATTCTTGGGACATAGTATTTCAATTACTTTGATAATGTAACACCACATCACACAATGAAAAGGTATAATAAAGTCATTGTTTTGTTACAAATTTATGAAGCCAAATTGAGGGGCACTGCAGCCAAATTTGAGATGCTGCCCCCTGACTGCAGGCCCCCTATGCTAGATTAGGAGGTGTTCCCCCCTGGAAAGACACTGTTCAGCTACCGCCGCTCCTGTGGTATGACCTGCTCTTGCCCCGCCTCCCGGATATAGGTCACCGCGCTGGCCAGCTTCCGGTCTCTCTGTTCAAGGACCCGGACCTGTTTCCCGCCCTCCCTCCCCTTGGTTTTTATGAGTTTTGTCGTATTTCTCTGTGTGAAGTCACAGCAGCGGAAGGGGTAGGAAAAGTGGTGGTGAAATACCCGCGCCGGACGGCCGGTGGCGGAAAATTTCCCAAAACCCCGTGGTGTTGGCTGGTAATGCCTAATTTAAAAGCTGCGACCAAAAATTTATGCCAAAGGAAAAGATGAGTGTTTTTTCCCCATGCCTCTCCAAAATTGAATAAGTGAAAATAAAAGCAATTTAACTTATAAAGAACGGTGTGGTGTCTTTCTAGGGGGGAAAAAGTGGTGTTTGGGTCCTGGCAGTCATCATCTGTCTTAGAAATCAACTTCTAATACACTAATAATTGTAATATTAAATTATTTTTACTAGTCAAAGTGGTTACAAAATGTATGTCAGTCTCTGGAGGGACCAATCCAAAATCAACTGTGAGCTATTAAGGTATATGAATTATTTACTTATTATGCTTGTATATTAAAAGCCCCCATTTACAATAGATTAAAGACAGTTATGCTGATGTTGGTGGGATCAATGGGCTCAGCTAAAAAACAAATGTACATGGACTTTTCACAGCTAGATGATTTCTGGAGATAAGTTCGAATTTAAACACCCCCCTTATATTCTCTGGGAGATAAGCTAATGCTAGAGCCTATGTGACTGACACATTATGCATTAGGAGCCAACAGAGAAATGGTGTATAACAGGGCGCTGCAGACCATAAATGAAGGAATAATAATTTATTTTATTGAACTACACATTTCAAGGGCTGTGCTGTCCTCTTCCTCAGCTGCTCTTCATTTATGGTCTGCAGCACCCTGTTATACACAGTTTTCTCTCTCAGCTACTAATGTCTATCTCTTTGCATTATTGCAATTGAGAAGGGGTATAGTACAGCAGAAGACCAGGAAGGATCTATATATCTCCATCACAGGAGGGGATTGATTGCAAATACACCAGCTTCCCTGCCTGGTCAGTCACCTGACTGCATCTATCGTTACTCACTCAACTACAGCAGCCTGAGGAGGAACTGACAGACACCTACCCTGTCACATGTGGAGACACTGTGCTCCACCAGCAGCTGCAGATCTCTGTGTGCCGGCGTCTGAGTTCAGGCGATAATTGTAGTTGTACAGTGATGCACAACCATCGGGATGAGTAGTAACTCGCATTTAATTTTTGCTCATCACTTTTAGCAGGGTCACACAGGAGCGCACTCTGTTTTTTTATTTTATTCCTACATGACACATTATGCAAGCCTTATCTGTGAGGATTTATGGTTCTAATCATCCACTGCCATCAGTATTTTACAACTATACTACCTTCATCATTCACCACAGGGGCATGTCTACATCCTGCAGTGAACTGGTATTTCACCATGTATTAGTAAATATGGCCGTTTATTTACTATGCAATATGAATTGCATTTTTTTTTAGATTTACACTGATAAGCTATATCAATAACACTGTTTTTTGCTTGTAGGTGTAAATTGGGTGCAGGAATATGGTGAAAAAAATTCAGCACCAAATCTGTATCTCTTGGCAAAAAAAATGGTTTTCTGCCAGGAGATGCAGGTCTGTAGACTCAGTGACCTCACCTGATGTGAGGTCACTGAGTTTACTGAGGTCATCTGAGGTTAGGTCACCTGCGATCATGGGGGGAGGACCGTGGGAACCTCCAGTTGTGATCGCTAATAACCTGAGTGACTTCACCTCTCATTGCTGCGACTCAGTCTCTCCCTGAAGCCACAGCTAGCGATCATGTTCTATGTCTGCATGCTCTCTCTTCAGATGTAGCAGAGCTGGAACAGTTGTGGGACTGTGTGTGGATTATGTTGGACATGGATATTTTGGGGTTTAATAAAGGGGTGAAAGAGGGTGTTTTTTTGTATTTAATTTCAAATAAGGGATTTTTTTGTGTTTATTTTCACTTACAGATTAGTAATGGGGGTCCCATAGACACCTCCCATTACTAATCTAGAGCTAAATGGCAGCTGTGGGCCGCTATTAACCCCTTATTACCCCAATTGCCATCACACCAGGGCAATCGGAAAGAGCCAGGTAAAGGCCCGGGATTGTCACATTGTGAAAATCCTGGGAAGCTGTAGGCTGCTATTTTTAGGCTCGGGAGCCCAATAAGCATGTGACTTTCCAGCCTGAGAATACCAACCCCCAGCTGTTGGCTTTATCATGGCTGGGTATCAAAACTGGGCAGACCGCAGGGCAATTTTTAAAAATTATTTATGTAAAAAAACCAAAATGCATGCAGTCCCTCTTATTTTGATGCACATCCAAGAGAAGCGCATGGCTTGGGATTGGGACTACAGCCTGTAGCTCTATGCTTTATCTGTGCTTGGTATCATAATATGGGGGACCCTATGTCAATTTTTTTTATTTATTTTTAAACCAATCTACAGTGACCCGCAGACAGAATCTGTGATTGCAAGCAGTCAGACATGCTGTGAAACAGCCTGTGGACGCTGTCTGACTGCAACAAATCAGAGACACCAGGACTGTCAGTGAGTAGGGAATGCTTTGAATATGTATGAGGCTAATGAGAGGCACTGGAAGAGTGAGAGACCCCGGACAATTACAGCCGAGCGGGAGACTTGGTAAGTATAACTCGCTTGCTCCAATCCCTTTATCCCTTCTACCACTAATTTTAAGCACTAAATTCTGGTTGCCATAAACTTATATAGAAATCCGCATATGGCCAGATACCTTTATTCAATTCTGCGCCAAAACCGTTTTTTATTTTTAAACCCGGTTGGACCCGCCGATCCCTGTTATCTGCGAGTCCGCCCATCACTACTCTAGAGGAATAATTTCTTTATTATTTGTATTAGCATTGGAGTATGGTAAAGCTGCAGGTAGATAACATGGACGGTGCCTGGACCTGTTAAGAAATAAAACAATAGATTAACTAAGTAAGGCTATGTGCGCACAGTGCGTTTTACGCGGCGTTTTTGCGCGTTTTTCGGGTGCGTTTTTGGCCTCAAAACTGCAGGACTTTGCTTCCCCAGCAAAGTCAATGAGTTTTAATTTTTGCTGTCCGCACACATCTGTTTTTTTCAGCTGCGTTTTTGTGGTGCCACAAAAACGCAGCATGTCAATTATTCCCGCGTTTTTCACTGCGCTTTTCATCCATTGAGTTCAATGGGATGTTGAAAGACGCAATGAGAAACGCAAATAGCTGCGTTTTGGTGCGTTTTGAAGACCAAAAACGCAGCTATAAACGCAGGAGGTGGGTAGTAAAGTGACGTGTACAGGAAGAGGATTCCTTCTGTCGGTATATACAGAAGCGTGAATCCTCCCGATACCGTCACCGCCGCGTCCACCTCCCGTCCTGTGCATGTATGCTGCCGTGCGGCGCCATGTACAGGCAGGAGGTGGAAGCGGCTGCGAAAACAAAAGTTAACAGTAGAAAAAAAAAAAAAGTTATACTCACCTGTCTGCAGACTCCCGGTGCTATGCCCGCTCCCATCTCCTCTCACGGTATCGCCGCTCCGGCTGTGTGCAGACGGCCAGGAAACCTCCGATGGATGCAGGACCTGGCGATGGATCACCTGATGCAGTCACCTGACGCATCAGGTTATCGTAAGTATCGCGGTGACGCGGGCGCCCGGCCGGTATCAGCGGATGCGTCAGGAGACTTCATCCCTGATTACCGGCAGCTGCTGCAGCGATCGGACAGGATCAGACTCCCGCCCCATCGCTCCAGGAGCTGCCGGTAATCAGCACATAAGTGAGTATTATTTTTTTTATTTTTTTTTGCACTGATGCATCAGCTGATTGTATAATCGGCTTTTATACAATCAGCTGATGTGTGATGGGATTCAGGCACTTGAACCTGACACATCATCTGATCGCTTTGCCTTCCAGCAAACCGATCAGATGATATTGGATCCGGATTGGACGGCGCGGGACCCTGACCCAGGATTACTGCGGAGGGGGGGTTCTTTATTTCAATAAAGATGGAGTCACTAATTGTGTTGTGTTTTATTTCTAATAAAAATATTTTTCTGTGTTGTGTTTTTTTTTATCTTTACTAGAAATTCATGGTGGCCATGTCTAATATTGGCGTGACACCATGAATTTTGGGCTGAGGGCTAGCTGATAATATACAGCTAGCCCTAACTCCATTATTACCCAGCTAGCCACCCGGCTTCAGGGCAGCTGGAAGAGTTGGATACAGCGCCAGAAGATGGCGCTTCTATGAAAGCGCCATTTTCTGGGGTGGCTGCGGGACTGCAATTCACAGCGGGGGTGCCCAGAAAGCATGGGCACCCTGTACTGTGGATTCCAATCCCCAGCTGCCTAGTTGTACCCGGCTGGACTCAAAAATTGGACGAAGCTCACGTCATTTTTTTTTAAAATTATTTCATGAAATTCATGAAATAATTTAAAAAAAAAGGGCTTCCCTATATTTTTGGTTCCCAGCCGGGTACAAATAGGCAGCTGGGGGTTGGGGGCAGCCCGTACCTGCCTGCTGTACCCGGCTAGCATACAAAAATATGGCGAAGTCCACGTCATTTTTTTTGTTTGGGGGGGCAAAGAAATCCTGCATACAGTCCTGGAAGGAGGATGCTGAGCCTTGTAGTTCGACAGCTGCTGTCTGCTCTCCTGCATACACTATTGGATGGAGTATGCTGAGCCTTGTAGTTCTGCAGCTGTCTGCTCTTCTGCATACACTAGTGGAGAATGAAGAACACATTGATGAAGGAAATGACATCAGACCTTTTTTTTTTTGTTCACTGATAAAAAACGCATAAAGACGCAGTGAGCAAAAACGCAGCAAAACGCAGCAAAAAACCGCACCAAATCGCGGCAAAACGCGTGCGTTTTTTGCCGCGTTTTTTTGACGCGGGTGCGTTTTTGTGCGGTTTTAGCGGCCAAAAATGCACAAAAACGCAGCGTCAAAAAAACGCAGTGTGTGCACATAGCCTAAGGCTAGGTTCACACACTGCATCTTTTTGCCGCTGCGTTTTTGGCCGCTAAAAATGCACAAAAACGCACCTGCGTCGCAAAAACGCATCAATAAACGCATGCGTTTTTGCCGTGATTTTTGTGCATTTTTGGCTGCGTTTTGCTGCGTTTTTGATCTCTGCGTTTTGCTGCGTTTTTCAAATGCATTGCATGGGCGGAAAACGCAGAAAAACGCAGGAAAGAACTGACATGTCCATTTTTTTTTTTAAACTCAAAAACGCAGGTAAAAAAACCAGATGTGTGCGGACAGCAAAAATGAAAACTCATAGACTTTGCTGGGGAAGCAAAGTCCTGCAGTTTTAAGGCCAAAAACGCACCCGAAAAATGCGCAAAAACGCCGCGAAAAACGCACTGTGCGCACATAGCGCTGCACTTCCAGCAAGGACAATTTGCATAAATCCTAGTTTTATGTGAATAGTCATTGGTGAAAGCTTGGTAGTACTTTGTTTACCTAAAATTAAATGATTGGTTTTACTTTACATAACTGAAAAAACTATTTAGGCTGTTAATTGTCCTCATTTGCTACTTCATCTAAATGATACTGTGGTGAGTAAAATTTAGGGCTGCAGCTCGGGAGACACAGTAGGTCCTGTGCCGTGCCCATAAAGTGATTTCTTGCATAGTGAGTGAAATTCATGGATTTATCCAGTTGCTCGACAATAATATGTACATTGTGGATGTGAATCCTGGAGCTTTCTCTATCATACACCCTAAATCAATTGAGAAAATGAGCTGTGAATTTAAAAGGCAAAACTCATGTCTCCCTACTCATGGAAATCATTAAAGGGAATCTATTAGTAGGTTTTTGCTATGTAAGCTGAAGCCAGTATGCTGCAAGGGTTAACAGAAAGTTCAGGCATGCCTGTCTTGTAACAGTTTGATTTGTTGTTTATTTGCTATGTTTGTTTAAGCAGCAGGCCCCTTATTACAGGACTAGAAACACATGCATAGAAGTCACCCCCTGTTGTGATTGACACCTCACTATACAATCTGTATTGAGAGCCTGGTGTAGACAGAACAACTCCCTGGGCTCAGCTACATAACAAAACCTAAAAGGTCCGATTGTGTCAGAAAGATGGCACCCAGTAATCTAAGTGATACATTGTTGGATTCTGGGTCTCTTTACCTACATCATGCTGCTCTCAGATGAGGTAGCAAAAACCTGTTGACAGATTCCCTTTAACCCCTTCCGACCATGGATGGAAAGATCCGTTATGGTGCCCTGAGCCTTAAAGACCAAGAACGGATCTTTCCGTCATGGCGGAATCGCGGCACCGGAGCCTCCGGTGATTGCAATTGGGTAACACAAACCGCAGATTCAGGGAGGAGGGGACCTGTACCTGACCTCAGGAGGGGTGGTGTTTCCTCCCCGGACCTACGGAGGCTGTGATTGGCTGACGAACGCCGCTCAACCAATCACAGCCACTGTAATGTTTCAGCCATTTAAAGTGACTGAAACATTGAAATCCAGCCTTGGCCAGTGCAGCTATAGCACTGGCCATTGGCTGAAGCTGGGTGACCTCACTGGATCACCCTCCCCCAGCTCCAGTAGCTCTGATTGGAGAGAACGGCCTTGTGACCAATCTCTCCAATCACAGTGGAACTGTTGCCGGTGACCACCCCATCAGCTTCACTTGTCGGCCCTGCAGCACAGTGAGTGTATACAGTGCAATGGCAGGGCGACAAGATCCGGTCTCATGCTGTTATGTGACCGGAGCATGGGACCCGGAAGTTGCCGCGCTGCCATTGCACTGTATGAAACCGGAGAAAAGCCTCCCGATCCGCCGCTGCCCTCCGCGATCTGCCACCTGTCTCCCCGATCTGCTGCCCGCACCCCCACCCCTCGTATCTGCTGCCCGCACCCCCACCCCCACACCTCCCGATCCGCTGCCACCCTCCATCTGCCACAGTGCCACCGCTCCCCCCGATCTGCTGCCTGGCCCCTTTCCCTCGTGATCGGCTGCTCGTCCCCTCACCTCCGTAATGTGCTGCCAGCCCCCTCCACTCGAGATCGGCTGCCTGCCCCCTCTCCTCTGTTATGTTCTCCCCGGCACCGCCTCCTCTCCTCCGTTATGTGCTGCCCGGCCCCGCCCCCTCTCCTCCGTTATGTGCTGCCCGGCCCCGCCCCCTCTCTTTGGTTATGTGCTGCGCGCCCCCTCTCCTCCATTATGTGCTGCGCGCCCCCTCTCCATTATGTGCTGCCTGCCCCCTCCCCTCCCCTCTGTTATATGCTGCGCGCCCCCTCTCCTCCGTTATGTGCTGCTCGCCCCCTCACCTCCGTGATGTGCTGCCCGCACCCCCCCACCTCTCACCCCCGTGATTGGCTACCCGCCCCCTCCCCTGTCACCCCCGTGATGTGCGCTCCCTCCCCTGTCACCCCCATGATGTGCGCTCCCTCCCCTGTCACCCCCGTGATCTGTGCTCCCTCCCCTGTCACCCCGTGATCTGTGCTCCCTCCCCTGTCACCCCCATGATCTGTGCTCCCTTACCTGTCACCCCCGTGATCTGTGCTCTCTCACCTGTCACCCCCGTGATCTGTGCTCCCTCACCTGTCACCCCCTGATCTGTGCTCCCTCACCTGTCACCCCCATGATCTGCTGTCTGCTCTCCCTCACCTCTCACCCCCATGATCTGTGCTCTGCTCACCTATCTCCTCCGTGATCTGTGCTGCGCTCCCTCTCCCACCTCTCACCCTCCCCGATCTGCTGCCTCCTTCATCTCCAGCTGCCTAGATCCATCCTGTAGGGTAACTATCCCCAATCTCACCTCCCACTCCCCTTCCCACCCATCCCCCCCATTCCCTCTTCCCCCTCATCCACTGCCACTCCTGCATCCACTGCGCCCTCTCCCATCTGCCCCCACCCTATCCCAGCCGCCTCCACCCTATCCCAGCCGCCGCCGTCTCACAATCACAGATGCTCCCTTTATATGCTGCTGCACCCCCCATCTGCCACCCCCCCATCTGCCGCTGTTCTGATCCATCCTGTAAGTATTGTTCGTGGCTCTTTTCTAACTATCCCCAATCGCATCTCCCACTCCCTCTCCCCCTCTCCTCCCCCACCTGCTTGCCGCCAAGTGCTGATCAGGTACTTAATTGTTGCTCTAGTTTTTGCTTTTTTTGTGCACCCCAAATGAAAAAAACAAACAAAACAAAACTTGAACAATTAGGTACCTGATCAGCAATCGTCCTGCAGTCGTACTCGACTTTGGACAGGACTTCTTTTTTCCATCCCACCTAGTCCCCCCCACCCTTTTTTGCAGAACATTCGTGCGTGCGCCCTGATTTTTTTTTCTTTGCCATGGGGGTCTAGTTTCAAAAATGGGGTCACATGTGGGGGAGCTCCACTGTTTCGGCACCTCAGGGGGTCTCCAAACACAGCATGGAATACGCTAATTATCCCAGACAATTTTGTGTTTGAAACGTCAAATGACGCTCCTTGCATTCCGAGCCCTGCTGCGCACCCAAACATTTGATTTCCACCACATATGAGGTGTCTGTGTACTCAGGAGAAATTGCACAATACATTTTATGGTGCAATTTTTCCTGATACCCTTTTGAAAAAAAAGCTACCTGGTTGAAGTAACAATTTTGTAGTGAAATATTTTTTTTTTATTTTCACGGCTCAACTCTATTAACTTTTGTGAAGCCCCCAGAGGTTCAAATTGCTCAATAAACATCTAGATAAATTTCATGAGGGGTCTAGTTTCCAAAATGGGGTCACATGTGGGGGAGCTTTACTGTGTTCGGCACCTCAGAGGCTCTCCTAACACAACATGGAATACGCTAATTATCCCAGACAATTTTGCGTTTGAAACATCAAATGATGCTCCTTGGCTTCCAAGCCCTGCTGTGCGCCCAAACATTTGATTTCCACCACATATGAGGTGTCTGTGTACTCAGGAGAAATTGCACAATACATTTTATGGTGCAATTTTTCCTGATACCCTTGTGAAAAAAAGCTACCTGGTTGAAGTAACAATTTTGTGGTAACAAAATTTTTTTTTATTTTCACGGCTCAACTCTATTAACTTTTGTGAAGCCCCCAGAGGCTCAAAGTGCTCAATAAACATCTAGATAAATTCCATGAGGGGTCTAGTTTTCAAAATGGCATCACATGTGGGGGAGCTCCACTGTTTCGGCACCTCAGGGGCTCTCCAAACGCAACATGGTGCGGCTAATGATTCCAGCTAATTTTCTGTTCAAAAAAGTCAAATGGCGCTCCTTCCCTTCCGAGTCCTGCCGTGCGCCCAAACAGTAGTTTTTCGCCACATATGAGATATCTGCATGCTCAGTAGAAATTGCCCAACAAATTTTGGGGGTTAATTTAATCCTGCTACCCTTGTGAATATGCAATATTTGAGGCTAAATTAACATTTTTGTTGCAAAAAGTTAAATGGTCATTTGTTCCTTCCACATTGCTTTAGTCACTGTGAAGCACCTGAAGGGTTAATGACCTTCTTAAATGTGGTTTTGAGTAGCCTGAGGGGTGCCGTTTTTGGAATGGTGTCACTTTTGGGTGTTTTGTGTTATGTAGACCTTTCAAAATCGCTTCAAATGTGATGTGGTCCCTAAAAAAAGTGGCTTTGTAAATTTTGTTGTAAAAATGAGAAATTGCTCATAAACTTTGAACCCCTATAACTTCCTTAATTATTTTTTTTTTCCCAAAATTGTTCTGATGTAAAGTAGACATGTGGGAAATGTTATTTATTAATTATTTTGTGTCATATGTCTCATTGGTTTTAGAGCATAAAAATTAAAAGTTTGAAAATTACAAAATTTTCAAAATTTTCATTTTTTTCACAAAGAAACGCAAAAAATATCGGCCTAAATTTACCACTAACATGAAGCCCAATATGTCACGAAAAAACAAACAGTCTCAGAATCACCGGGATCCGTTGAAGCGTTCCAGAGTTATAACCTCATAAAGTGACACTGGTCAAAATTGCAAAAAATGTCCTGGTCTTTAGGGTCAAAATAGGCTTGGGGCTGAAGGGGTTAATTTATGACAATGAGCCCAACCTAGAACCATATTAAGAGTTCTCCAAAACAAGTGACATCCCTTTTAAAGAAGAAATGTGGTTGTTGTAGGGTTCCTATTTATTCTATTTTAAGCATCAATTAATATTTTTTATCATCCTTTTTTTCTCCTTTCTGTAGCAAATTACAACAAATCGATGTGTCACAGCTTCCAAATAACGAAATATGCTTTATCTGTTCAGACAAATGTTCGACTGAATATTAAATTTGTTAGTGGGCAGAATGAATAACATGGCAAACTGAACCACCAGAAATCTGTTCAGCTCTAATTTTAGGATAGTGAAAAACTCACATTCAGACACTTGGGAATAAAGAGGATGTAGTTATGTCATATTTCCCACAGCAATTCACTAAACTAAAACTATTTTTGAATTGTGCAGTTGTCTTTAAGAAATGCTTCTCTATTTTATTTGGTCATTAGCTAATGACTTAAAGGGGTTGTCTGATTTATATCCATAAGGGGTACTTTGCACGCTGTGACATCGCAAGCCGATTGTAGCGATGCCGAACGCGATAGTCCCCGCCCCTGTCACAGATGCGATCTCTTGTGATAGCTGCCGTAGCGACATTATCGCTACGGCAGCTTCACACGCGCTTACCTGCCCTGCGACGTCGCTCTGGCCGGCGACCCACCTCTTTCCTAAAGGGGTGGGTCGTGTGACATCACCGCGACGTCACACGGCAGGCGGCCAATAGAAGCAGAGGGGCGGAGATGAGCGGGACGTAAACATCCTGTCCACCTCCTTCCTTCCTCATTGCAGGCGGGACGCAGATAAGGAGATGTTCCTCGCTCCTGCGGCTTCATATACAGCGATGTGTGCTGCTGCAGGAACGAGGAACAACATCGTACCTGTCGCTGCAGCGAAATTATGGAAATGACCGACACTACACAGATCACCGATTTTTGACGCTTTTGCGATCGTTTATCGGTGCTTCTAGGCTTTACACGTTGCAACGTTGTTACCGGAGCCGGATGTGCGTCACTTTCGTTTTGACCCCGACAATATCGCAGTAGTGATGTCGCAACATGTAAAGTACCCCTAAGTCTGCAGTCACTCTGTGAGTCAATCTATGTGACTGCAGACTTGTGAATCCTCAAAATGGCATGCATTGTGCTTCGTCATGATTCTCCGGTGTCAGAGCCGAGTACTGCAGTCACGTGGTCACAAATATGCAATATACATAGTCCAGGCCATAATCTGACTAGATGGGTGCAGTTTCACTCAATACATTTGCATTGAGAGTGGCGGAAACAGTCTAGTCTGATTCTGGCCAGAGTTACCGGAATTCCCGGCTCTGACACAGGTGCATCCTCACAGAGCTCAGGACATGCTATGTGAGGATTCACAAGTCTGCAGTAACATAGAGTGATATGAAGAGTGACTAAAGACTTGAGAATTTAGACAGGACAACCCCTTTAAACCTGCTTTTTCACAGTATTTGTAGATAGACTATCTTTTTAACTGTGATATTTATTAGTGATGGAAGAGTATTAAAATCGTCAGGTGCTCGGAACTCAAGAAGAGCAGGTCAGATGCTCTGAAAGTGCTCAACTCGAGTAGCGAGAGAAATAGAGATCAGTGATGGGGCAGTTTGGCTCTTCACCACATACGACCATCCATAAAGAGAACATTTCCAGGGAAAGGGCAGGTGGGGTTTTTCTTTTGACACACCTAACATCCGAAAACATTGCTTTAACCTCTTCACCCTCGAGGGATTTTTCATTTTCGTTTTTTCCTCCACTTCTTCTGAGAGCCATATTTTTTTTATTTTTCCGTTGATATTGCCATATGAGGGCTTATTTTTTTGTGGGACAAGTTGTACTTTTGAATGCAATCAAGAATTTTCCAATATAGTGTATTGGATAATGGGAAGAATATGCAAGTGCGGTGAAATAGCAAAAAAAAAGTGCAGTTCCGCAATGCTTTTTGGGGTCTTTTTTTCCACAGTGTTCACTGTATGGTAAAACTGATGTCTCCGTATGATGCCTCAGGTTGGTATGAGTTTGTAGATAGCAAACATGAATATTTTTACTTTTATTTAAGGGGTGAAAAAAAATTCAGAAGTTTGTCCCAAAAAAGAATAGCGCTTTTGGCACCATTTTCCAAGACCCGTAGTGTCCTCATACTTTAGGGTTCTGGGGCTCAGTGATGGCATATTTTTTGTGTCAATTTTTGTGCAGATGCTACGTTTTGAACGCCAATCGCCAAACAAATTTTGGTATTGGGAATTTTATTCCTCGCCGCTTTGTGTATCGATCAGATTAATTAATTTTATATTTTGATAGATTGGGCATCTTTGATCATGGCAATGCCATATATCTGTATATTTTTTAAGCAATTTATTTTCAATGGGGTAAAAGGGGGGTGATTTGAACTTTTTTTTTTTTCATTTTTTTTAAACTTTTTTTATTTATTGTACAAGACCCCCTAAGTGGACTTTATTACTGCACACTGCGATTGTCTGTGCATTTCTTCTGATCAGAGCAGCATTGCTTTGATCAGGACAAACACTGCTTTCCTGTGAGTGTTGGTGCTCTGTCAGCTCTACAGGAAGTGAGTAATAGTAGCAAGAGGTCATCATCTGATGCCATGCTACCATGGCAACAACAAGGCACCCTGTGATTATATTACAGGACCGCCAATGGCAGCCAATTAAATCGCACAGTCAGTGTTTGTAAGAGTTAACACGAGTGGGTGGATCTCCGATCCACCTGCGCTTGTTAGCCACACATCTCTGCAGATTTGATCAGCAGAGATCTGTGGGAATTACTGCGTACAGTTTCATCCTTGGCCATAAAGGGGTAACCACAGTAAGAACCATTCAGAGACTGCAAATAGCTATGCCTGCATTGCCTGCACACATAATGCAGTGAAGCAAGCATCTGCATTGTGTTCATTGTTTCAAAGATGAAACATCCGAGCACTCGCGATACTTGGTCAAGCCCTGCAAGTACCCGAGCACCTCAATGCTCGATCGAGTACTGAGCAGTGCCAAGCACTTTTGCTCATCATTAATAGTTATCAATAATCCATGTACTGGAACTCTTCAGATTTATGGAGACCATTATTCTTTTCTCTGTCATTTATGAAATTGGACCAGTGATCTTTTTTAATCCATTTACAAATGTTACTGGTTCTAGCAAAACTCAGATCAGTTCGAAGAAATGCCATTCTATCAAAGCTGTCTGTAGCTCCTCCCTCTGCATGTAGCTTCATCTTCCTCTCATCGTTATATAATCTTATCAGTAACAACTGCGATCTCTTATCTCAGTATTAGGAAAGGCTTCTCTGAATACAGAGTTTACCTCAAAACTGAGAATTTTGATAACGACTGATTAATTCTGGCAGAGAAAGAACAAATTTGTTTGATAAGATATATTATAAAGTTGCTTATATTCATATGTGCTATTAATTTATGAAATAAAAATTAAAATAATGATTATGCTTTAAATCACCCCTTTTCTTCTTTTCTTCATTAACAAAACAGAATAATAAATAAAATAAATAAGTAAAAAATATTTGATACTGTTGAATCTTCAAAAGTCCTATTATTCTGTCACACGGCATTTGGCTCTAAACTCGCCGAGTATGATGGCAGCATCAGATGCTGTTTAGACTACAGACATTCGACTCTGTGATTTCTCTGGTGCTTTCAATTTGCACAGGCAGGCTCGGTCATTGATCAGCTGTGTACTTATTAGTGATCGGCTAGCAGGAGTTAATTTTTTACTAGCCTGCTGGTTTACCTTTTAGATCACATATTGGGAAGACCAATCACAGTTACTGACTGCCTTTTTAAGATGGAGGAATCAGTCTTGCCATGCCGATTATTGCTTTTGTTAAACCAGCCCGTGTGCTGTTGTGTTCCATTAACTGGTGATTTACTGTGTGTTGCTTGGTGTGCTGTTTAATTACTCCTGTTGTGTGGTTCTTTCTTCCCTGGTCTTTATTTTCTTTCTTATGATTTGTTGTCTGATTATTCAGTGTGAGTGTGCTGCGTGCTAGAGTTTTGGTTTCCCCAGTTTGTCCATATCTCTCGGTTCTACCACTCCTGTTCTGGTTCTCCCCTAGGGTGGGGAAGCTGGGGTATTAGAACAGGGCTGCCCAGGAGCAGAGTAAGGAAGGTGGCCCAGACATTATAACTATTAGATGCATCTCTTGGAGTTAGGACAACTAGGGCCCCCTAGCCTGAGGGCCAGTCTAGGAGTCTCGGTTCCCTATTTCCTCACCATGACAATATCAAATGAATATTATATTTTTATAATCAGTGAACTTTTCCACATTTTTTCATGTTATGCTCACAAAGTTAAATATATTTTATTGGGATTTTATGTAATATACCAAGACAAAGTAGTAAGTGTTTGTGAAGTGTACTGGAAATACATGACTTCCTAAATATTTCTAAAATATAAATCTGAAAATTTGGACATGTATGTGTATTCAGGCCCCTATAGTCTGATACCTCTAAATAAATCCTGAGTGATTAATTGCCTCCAGAAGTCACCTAATTAGTAAATTGAGTCCACCTGTGTGTAATTAATAGAGATGAGCGAACCGGTCCCGGTTCGGCTCGAGGTCGGTTCGCCGAACGGAGGTCCCGTTCGAGTTCGGCTCGTTTAACGTTCGACGAACCGAACTCGAACTGCATAGGAAACAATGGCAGGCAATCATAAACACAGAAAAACACCTAGAAAACACCCTCAAAGGTGTCCAAAAGGTGACAAACAACTCACAACATAACACAAACACATGGGAAAGTGACAAGGACATATACTCATGCGAAAACAAAAGAGCTGGACAAAGAAAAAGAGGAGGACACACAGATATATGAGTATATGCAAGGAAACATCGATTCCAATATTGTGCAACTTGAGCCCTGCTCATTTTAGGCTTCCAATCTTGATAAATTGCCTGAGCTCGCCACGTACGCCTTGGGGATCTTGTCGTGTCCTGCAGCCAGCGTTCTCTCGGAACCTGTCTTCAGTGCTGCTGGGGGTCTGCTGGCAGATAAGCACACGTGTCTGTCCACTGACAATGTGGACATGGCTCTCAGAGGACTTTTCTTCCCCTGGGTCAGCCAGGGGACGGGAAAGGCACGCGTATTTTTGAGAGTGCTTCATGCAAAGCATCTTTTTCTTTTTCAAAAGGGGGCTCAACCGATGCCAGTCAAGTAGGGTGTGTGTGGCCCAGTTAGTGGAAACGAGGGAGACTGTGGTTGGAGTCCCCTCGCTGTGTTTCTAAAAAGAACCAAGATGAACAAGTCATGGCTCTCAGAGGACTTTTCTTCCCCTGGGTCAGCCAGGGGATGAGAAAGGCACGCGTATTTTTGAGAGTGCTTCATGCAAAGCATCTTTTTCTTTTTCAAAAGGGGGCTCAACCGATGCCAGTCAAGTGGGGTGTGTGTGGCCCAGTTAGTGGAAACGAGGGAGACTGTGGTTGGAGTCCCCTCGCTGTGTTTCTAAAAGAACCAAGATGAACAAGTCATGGCTCTCAGAGGACTTTTCTTCCCCTGGGTCAGCCAGGGGACGGGAAAGGCACGCGTATTTTTGAGAGTGCTTCATGCAAAGCATCTTTTTCTTTTTCAAAAGGGGGCTCAACCGATGCCAGTCAAGTGGGGTGTGTGTGGCCCAGTTAATGGAAACGAGGGAGACTGTGGTTGGAGTCCCCTCGCTGTGTTTCTAAAAGAACCAAGATGAACAAGTCATGGCTATCAGAGGACTTTTCTTCCCCTGGGTCAGCCAGGGGACGGGAAAGGCACGCGTATTTTTGAGAGTGCTTCATGCAAAGCATCTTTTTCTTTTTCAAAAGGGGGCTCAACCGATGCCAGTCAAGTGGGGTGTGTGTGGCCCAGTTAGTGGAAACGAGGGAGACTGTGGTTGGAGTCCCCTCGCTGTGTTTCTAAAAGAACCAAGATGAACAAGTCATGGCTCTAAGAGGACTTTTCTTCCCCTGGGTCAGCCAGGGGACGGGAAAGACACGCGTATTTTTGAGAGTGCTTCATGCAAAGCATCTTTTTCTTTTTCAAAAGGGGGCTCAACCGATGCCAGTCAAGTGGGGTGTGTGTGGCCCAGTTAGTGGAAACGAGGGAGACTGTGGTTGGAGTCCCCTCGCTGTTTTTCTAAAAGAACCAAGATGAACAAGTCATGGCTCTCAGAGGATTTTTCTTCCCCTGGGTCAGCCAGGGGACGGGAAAGGCAAGCGTATTTTTGAGAGTGCTTCATGCAAAGCATCTTTTTCTTTTTCAAAAGGGGGCTCAACCGATGCCAGTCAAGTGGGGTGTGTGTGGCCCAGTTAGTAGAAACGAGGGAGACTGTGGTTGGAGTCCCCTCGCTGTGTTTCTAAAAGAACCAAGATGAACAAGTCATGGCTCTCAGAGGACTTTTCTTCCCCTGGGTCAGCCAGGGGACGGGAAAGGCACGCGTATTTTTGAGAGTGCTTCATGCAAAGCATCTTTTTCTTTTTCAAAAGGGGGCTCAACCGATGCCAGTCAAGTGGGGTGTGTGTGGCCCAGTTAGTGGAAACGAGGGAGACTGTGGTTGGAGTCCCCTCGCTGTGTTTTACATGCTTTTAGAAGGGCATGACATGGCTTAGAGGTTGACTTTCAGCATCTGGAAACTGTTGGCTACCAAAATGCTGCCTTTCCAACCTTTTTAACCGAGGATTTTCGAGACCTTATGCCCATCGCAGTGCCCCAAGAGCCGATGCCCAGGCGCCACTCCTTCTCCAACAAAGGCGTGCACGCGCTACACCAGCATGTCGCACTAAACATCACTGATTCCTTGAGAAACTCTGTGTGACAGGGTGCATTTCATCACAGATAATTGGCCCAGTAAGCATGGACAGGGGCGTTACATGTCGCTGACTGGGCAATGGGTTACTGTGGGGAGAGATGGAGAAGGGTCTGCTGTACAAGTCTTGCCGTTCCCACGAGTTGTTTCAATCCTTCTTCTGTATGTAGAAGTTAATACACTGCTTCTGCCTCTTCAACCTCATGTGGGTCCTCCACCTTGGCGCAAACCCTGTGTGGTCAGGCCACCCTTCCTTGTAACTGCGCACAAGGACTACCACACACCTCCTTACTATGCTGGCAGCAGAGCTCAATGCCATCAGGCGGTCAAAGGTTTACTTTGAAATGTATGGGAAATGTGAGTCACACCGCTGAGACGTTGTGGACGGTTAGCTCTGGAGACCGAGTTTCATCAATGGTTGTCTCCACTCAACCAGCAGCCAGGGAAGGCCGGGTGCGACAATGATGCAAACATGGGTGCGGCCCTTCGCTGTGACAATGTGACACACGTGCCTTGTGTGGTTCACGTGTTGAACCTGGTTGTCCAGCAATTTTTAAAGCACTATCCTGGCCCACATGGCCTTCTGCAGAGAGCACGGTGTAACGCCTTCCTTGATCCACACACTCAGATGGGCTGTAAATGATAGGCTAGAGGGAAGCCACTCACCAAGCAGGACCCCTAGAACCCTTTAACCCCTATACAGGGATTAGGAATTGCACAGGGCCCAAGGTGATTAATACCTGTGGAAGGCTGCAGTTCCAGAGAATAGTAGTCAGGCAGGGTCAAAACATTAATTGAGGAACAGGAACAGAATGGGACGGCCAGGACTTAATCAGAAAACAAGCAGAGGTGAAATGCGGATCGGCCAACAAGGTACGTAAACAGCAAGCAGGAAAAGTAGTCAGGTAACAAGCACACAAAATCATAAAACTGAACTGGGGGTAAAAGCAGAGCTATGTCTGGCAGTGGTCTGCAGACAGGATGGGCATAAAAAAGGGTGTGATGTCTTCCCATTGGTTGTAGCTGAATGATGGTATTTCATCTGTGAGATACCCACCAGCTACATTCAGCCAGAGATTCTGCATCTGTCAAGGTAATGCAGCCCAGTGGGTGAGCATAACCTGCGTCCACCTGCGCCGCTGGCATCGACTCCTCTCCCATCATCAGCACTATTCATGAAAGGAACACGTTGTCACCTGGCGACCGGAGTACACATTGACGGAGCGGACTCCGTTGGTGACTTAACAGCCGTGTACGGCAATGATGCAAACCTGGCTGCGGGCCATCGTCAGGGCAATGTGACACACGTGCCTTGTATGGCTCACGTGTTGAACCTAATTCTCCAGCAATTTTTAAAACACCATCACGGCCTACATGGCCTTGTGCAGCGGGCACGCTCGCTATGTGCTCACTTCCATCGTGCGCACACAGCAGCTCAACAACTTTCGTCGCTACAGAAGTCTTTAGGTCTGGTGGTTAAACGCCTGAAATGCGATGTGCCGACACGCAGGAATTTGAATCTGCACATGTTGCAGCATTTGTGGCAGCACCGCCGAACACTGCTGCAATATGTTATGACATATAGCCTGGGATAACTTGATCCAGAGGTGGTGCAGATCACGCTGCTGGAGTGGTGTCAGATCAAGGACCTATGCACCCTGCTACACAGTTTACAAATGTCGACGAAGATGTTTAGCACTGGCAATGTCATTCTCAGCGTGACAATTCTGGTCATCTACATGATGGAGCACACTGTAATTATTATTCGGAGTCAGGTGTTGGGACAAGAGGAAGGGGAGGAAGTACAGGAGGAGTCATATGCGGAAGGGATAACAAGATCTACGAGGTCCAGATGGTCAGCGGCACCTATGCGGCAGTCATGGTGAGGGAGAGGGATTAACAAGGGCGCATAGTATCAGCAAAAAGTGTTGAGGAAGGTGCAGGAGCCCATGAAGAAATGGAGGACGAACTGGCGATGGGCATGGAAGACTCAGCAGATGAGTGAGAGCTTGCTCAGATTTCGGTTGTGCGAGGTGGTGGGGAGAGGGCAGAGGAAGGAGGCACGATTCTCACCTCTCTGCCACCAACACACCAAGGACTTGGTCCTCCTGGATGCACAAGACACATGAGCGCCTTCTTGCTGCACTACCTACAACATGACCCTCGGATTGTACGAATTCAAAGTAATCCAGAATACTGGGTTGCCACACTGTTAGATCCCCGGTACAAGACAAAATTTGGCAAAATAATTCCTGCCATAGAAATGGACGCACGTATACAGGAGTATCTGCAGAATGTGGTACGCAATCTTAGATCTACTTTTCCACTAAACACCAGTGCTGCACAGAGTGAATCTCAACGCTTTGTCATGGATAGGAGGAAATGGTCTTTTACTTGTCCACATCTGAGGGACCGAGGGCTGGCTGCTGTGCTGAGATGGCGTTGAGTACGGTGTCCCTGCAGAGTTGCACTTTTGGTCATATACCAAAATGAGTTGAAAAAGGACAGATGCTGGTGGAAAGGGGAACAGGTGTGTTGGAAAGGGGAAAAAAGTTTTGGTCCGTGGATTTGGTGGTTAAGCAACAGTAACATTTGCTGAAGAAACACCATCTGTTACAGTGGGACTGGCAGATTTGGATAAAGTGGTATATACTATGTTACCGCTATATAATGAAAATTAATAAGAAAAGAAAGAGAAAGGTATATATCCCCATCAGCAGTCAGTGTCCACCGTGCTCCCAGTTGGAAAAGGAGAGGTTGGCAACTGGAAGGTTTGGTGGAGGATACAGAGCTGTGTGGCTATGAAACTAATAGTAGCCTGAACCGAGTTAGACGCCATTCGGATCTGGAGACTGGGAGCCCTGTTAGCGTCACAGGGTCCACATGCCCACCCAGCCCAGGAACTCCCTGTTAACAACACAGGGGCCATTGAGTACGCTGACCGTGTGCGTAGGGGCACACCTGTGGACAGCAGGCGCATCAGCAGCAGCAGGCCTGTTAATGCCACTGGGCTGCACAAGCAGGACTGGTAGAACAGGAGCTGGTCTTAATCGTTCTGCGTTACCAACTGTGGTGGTGGCCTGCATCGACACCCTATCCCTGCCTACCTCTGGCCTAAAGCCGCAATGGGTTCAACACATGGAGGTGTGCTCTTTCGGAGCATAATAGAAGACTGCGCACCTCCTTGTTGGCTCCAGCCCCTTTTATAACTTGGGTCCGCCCCAAACCAGGGTGAACCACAATGCACCTCCTGGAGACAAAAGTAGAGTGACACGTCATGAGTGGCATAACTAGCGTCCTATTTGGAACCGCAACTTCAATGATGACCTCATGGCTGCCATGACCCAAACACCTCACCAGTCATCGTCTGACCATCAATAATGTGGTGACAAGTCATAGGGGTGGGCCTCTGCAAGCCATTTGGGAGAACACCTGATGCCCTGTGGTCTATATGGGACCCCCACATCAGGGGCAGGGCCAAAGAGTTCATTACCGGACCTAGTCTCTGATGCAGTAAGTGCCTGAGCATGCTCAGTAGCATGAAATACAGTCTCTGAAAAAAGACTATCAGCTTTAGCATGGTGTCTAGGCACAAAACAGGACTTAGACCCGGCACGGAATGCAAGCACCTGTGCAAAGAGGCTTTTCACACTTAGTGTGGGAGCATGCGCTGTATCCCGAAATGAAGACTTAGCGTCAGGAATGGCACAGTCAGGCTGAGCATACTCACTAGGCGAAACACTGTAATTAGGCTGCAGCTGGGGTAAATCGGCACACGCATGCGCACTAGCTGACTCTCCACACTTAGACGTGGAGGAGAAATTGCTCTTGGAGATGCTGTCTATGAACAGAAGGAAAAGCTAAAGGAAGCCTCACTTTCTATCCCTCCGAATTATCAAATGCAGCAATGAGTTCCCTGAGTTTGCTATAACATTAGCGTAGCAAAATGTGCATGAGGGTGTCATCTAGAGGTGCTATAAATAGGTTGGCACCAGTGGGGCACTAATGGAATACAACAGCCAGTTCTATGATGCCACTAAATGGCAGTATTTTTTGCTATCATTATAGCTTATTAAAAACAGAGCAGGAGGGTGTCATGCAGAGGTGCTAGAAATAGCTTGGCACCAGTGGGGCACTAATGGAATACAACAGCCAGTTCTATGATGCCACTAAATGGCAGTATTTTTTGCTATCATTATAGCTTATTAAAAACAGAGCAGGAGGGTGTCATGCAGAGGTGCTAGAAATAGCTTGGCACCAGTGGGGCACTAATGGAATACAACAGCCAGTTCTATGATGCCACTAAATGGCAGTATCTTTTGCTATCATTATAGCTTATTAAAAACAGAGCAGGAGGGTGTCATGCAGAGGTGCTAGAAATAGCTTGGCACCAGTGGGGCACTAATGGAATACAACAGCCAGTTCTATGATGCCACTAAATGGCAGTATTTTTTGCTTTCATTATAGCTTATTAAAAACAGAGCAGGAGGGTGTCATGCAGAGGTGCTAGAAATAGCTTGGCACCAGTGGGGCACTAATGGAATACAACAGCCAGTTCTATGATGCCACTAAATGGCAGTATTTTTTGCTATCATTATAGCTCATTAAAAACAGAGCAGGAGGGTGTCATGCAGAGGTGCTGCACATAGATTTGCACCAGTGGGGCACTAATGGAGTACAACAGCCACTTCTTGTATGCCACTAGGTACACTGAGTGTTTGCTAGTATAATGGCTTAGTAACAATGAGTTTGAGTGTGCAATGCAGGCAGAGGTGCTGCAAATATCTTTGCAATAGTGTGACTAGACAAAAGTCCAATAGCCACGTTTAGGATGCCACTAGGTACACTGACTGTTTGCTAGTATAATGGCTTAGTTAAAAAAAGTTTTAGTGTGCAATGCAGGCAGAGGTGCTGCAAATATCTTTGCACTAGTTTGACTACACAAAAGTCCAATAGCCACGTTTAGGATGCCACTAGGTACACTGACTGTTTGCTAGTATAATGGCTTAGTTAAAAAGAGTTGGAGTGTGCAATGCAGGCAGACATGCTGCAAATATCTTTCCACTAGTTTGACTACACAAAAGTCCAATAGCCACGTTTAGGATGCCACTAGGTACACTGACTGTTTGCTAGTATAATGGCTTAGTTAAAAAAAGTTTGAGTGTGCAATGCAGGCAGAGGTGCTGCAAATATCTTTGCAATAGTGTGACTAGACAAACGTACAATAGCCACGTTTAGGATGCCACTAGGTACACTGACTGTTTGCTAGTATAATGGCTTAGTTAAAAAGAGTTGGAGTGTGCAATGCAGGCAGACATGCTGCAAATATCTTTCCACTAGTTTGACTACACAAAAGTCCAATAGCCACGTTTAGGATGCTACTAGGTACACTGACTGTTTGCTAGTATAATGGCTTAGTTAAAAAGAGTTGGAGTGTGCAATGCAGGCAGACATGCTGCAAATATCTTTCCACTAGTTTGACTACACAAAAGTCCAATAGCCACGTTTAGGATGCCACTAGGTACACTGACTGTTTGCTAGTATAATGGCTTAGTTAAAAAAAGTTTGAGTGTGCAATGCAGGCAGAGGTGCTGCAAATATCTTTGCAATAGTGTGACTAGACAAACGTACAATAGCCACGTTTAGGATGCCACTAGGTACACTGACTGTTTGCTAGTATAATGGCTTAGTTAAAAAAAGTTTGAGTGTGCAATGCAGGCAGAGGTGCTGCAAATATCTTTGCACTAGTTTGACTACACAAAAGTCCAATAGCCACGTTTAGGATGCCACTAGGTACACTGACTGTTTGCTAGTATAATGGCTTAGTTAAAAAAAGTTTGAGTGTGCAATGCAGGCAGAGGTGCTGCAAATATCTTTGCAATAGTGTGACTAGACAAAAGTACAATAGCCACGTTTAGGATGCCACTAGGTACACTGACTGTTTGCTAGTATAATGGCTTAGTTAAAAAGAGTTGGAGTGTGCAATGCAGGCAGACATGCTGCAAATATCTTTCCACTAGTTTGACTACACAAAAGTCCAATAGCCACGTTTAGGATGCCACTAGGTACACTGACTGTTTGCTAGTATAATGGCTTCGTTAAAAAAAGTTTGAGTGTGCAATGCAGGCAGAGGTGCTGGACATATCTTTGCAATAGTGTGACTAGACAAAAGTACAATAGCCACGTTTAGGATGCCACTAGGTACACTGACTGTTTGCTAGTATAATGGCTTAGTTAAAAAAAGTTTGAGTGTGCAATGCAGGCAGAGGTGCTGCAAATATCTTTGCAATAGTGTGACTAGACAAAAGTACAATAGCCACGTTTAGGATGCCACTAGGTACACTGACTGTTTGCTAGTATAATGGCTTAGTTAAAAAGAGTTGGAGTGTGCAATGCAGGCAGACATGCTGCAAATATCTTTCCACTAGTTTGACTACACAAAAGTCCAATAGCCACGTTTAGGATGCCACTAGGTACACTGACTGTTTGCTAGTATAATGGCTTAGTTAAAAAGAGTTGGAGTGTGCAATGCAGGCAGACATGCTGGAAATATCTTTCCACTAGTTTGACTACACAAAAGTCCAATAGCCACGTTTAGGATGCCACTAGGTACACTGACTGTTTGCTAGTATAATGGCTTAGTAACAATGAGTTTGAGTGTGCAATGCAGGCAGAGGTGCTGCAAATATCTTTGCAATAGTGTGACTAGACAAAAGTCCAATAGCCACGTTTAGGATGCCACTAGGTACACTGACTGTTTGCTAGTATAATGGCTTAGTTAAAAAAAAGTTTGAGTGTGCAATGCAGGCAGAGGTGCTGCAAATATCTTTGCAATAGTGTGACTAGACAAAAGTACAATAGCCACGTTTAGGATGCCACTAGGTACACTGACTGTTTGCTAGTATAATGGCTTAGTTAAAAAAAGTTTGAGTGTGCAATGCAGGCAGAGGTGCTGCAAATATCTTTGCACTAGTTTGACTACACAAAAGTCCAATAGCCACATTTAGGATGCCACTAGGTACACTGACTGTTTGCTAGTATAATGGCTTAGTTAAAAATAGTTGGAGTGTGCAATGCAGGCAGACATGCTGCAAATATCTTTCCACTAGTTTGACTACACAAAAGTCCAATAGCCACGTTTAGGATGCCACTAGGTACACTGACTGTTTGCTAGTATAATGGCTTAGTTAAAAAAAGTTTGAGTGTGCAATGCAGGCAGAGGTGCTGCAAATATCTTTGCAATAGTGTGACTACACAAAAGTCCAATAGCCACGTTTAGGATGCCACTAGGTACACTGACTGTTTGCTAGTATAATGGCTTAGTTAAAAAGAGTTGGAGTGTGCAATGCAGGCAGACATGCTGCAAATATCTTTCCAATAGTTTGCCTACACAAAAGTCCAATAGCCACGTTTAGGATGCCACTAGGTACACTGACTGTTTGCTAGTATAATGGCTTAGTTAAAAAGAGTTGGAGTGTGCAATGCAGGCAGACGTGCTGCAAATATCTTTGCACTACTGTGACTACACAAAACTCCAATAGCCACGTTTAGGATGCCACTAGGTACACTGACTGTTTGCTAGCATAATGGCTTAGTTAAAAAGAGTTGGAGTGTGCAGAGGACAGGAGGGTACAGTGCCAGGATTGTGGGGCTCTGGGTAGAGGAATGGAAGCCTGCCTTTCTATTCCCTCCTAATGGTGAAATGCAGCGACGAAATCCCTGACCTTGGCTACACAGACGCTGTCTCTGTTTTCAGGACCTGTCACCTATGGCTCTGA
Source organism: Anomaloglossus baeobatrachus (assembly GCF_048569485.1). Taxonomy (NCBI): domain Eukaryota; kingdom Metazoa; phylum Chordata; class Amphibia; order Anura; family Aromobatidae; genus Anomaloglossus; species Anomaloglossus baeobatrachus. Next base: position 784,800,921 of record NC_134353.1, read on the forward strand.
CCCTACCGGTTTGAGCCCTTAAAAGGACTGATAGAAAGTGCTCTCCATAAGCTGTCTAGCGCTGTGTATGGAGCGCATACAGCTGTATCGGCGATAGGACAAAGGACGGAGCTGCGACAGTGATGTCTGACACCAAAGACGCAGAAGAGATAATGGCGTCCTGGAGGAAAATGTCCGGTTTTATAATGCAGGGACATGTGACATGGACATCCTATCACACATGCCGTTGCTTCTCTGGCTCAAAGTCCACTTAGCTGTGTGTGTGTCTGGGATTGGCTGACATGCTGGCCCGCCCCACAAGACGCGCGCGCTTAGGGAAGGAAGACAAGGAAAAAAAAAAAAAAATGGCGATCGCCATTATAGAAACAGCAGTGATCTGAAGGCGCTGTTCCCGCACACTATACACTGAAATGTCATAATAGTGTGATTCACAGAGTGACTTACACTATTACAGCGGAAACCAAGCTAGGAATTAGCTGTTTTTTTGCTGCTAGAACCGTTCTCGAACGTTTCTAGAACTATCGAGCTTTTGCAAAAAGCTCGAGTTCTAGTTCGATCTAGAACAGGCCCCAAAATCACTCGAGCCTAGAACTGGAGAACCTCGAACCGCAAACCGCGCTCAACTCTAGTAATTAATTTTCATTATAACTACAGATGTTCTGTAAAGGCTTCAGAGGTTTGTTTAAGAATATTACATATAAAACAGCATCATGGAAACCAAAAAACACAGCAGACAGGTCAGGGAAAAAGTTGTGAAGACGACTAAAGCACAGTTAAAAAAATAGCCCAAGCTCTAAACATCTCACATAGCACTGTTCAATCCACTATCCAAAAATCTAAGGAGTATGGCTTAGCACAACTGCAAACCTACCAAGACATGGCAGTCCACCTTAACTGACAATCCAAGAAAGGGAAGCTCAAGTTAGAGAAGCAGCTAAAAACCCCATGGTTAGTGATGGCCAAACCCCCCGCTGCTCGGGATCGGGAGACTCGCCCGAACCTTTTGTAAATTCCGAGTTCGGGGTCGCAGATAACACGAATTTCCATCCAAACCCCGAGTTTGGACTTTACAGTTATGGGATGGGGCGGAATATAGTTAATAATAAACATTGTTATTATACTTACCGATCCTGCGATGCATCCTGCAGCGGGAGCCCACGCATTGTTTTTTAATTATTTTTTTAAATAATTTAAAAAAAAATTAATGGGCTTCCCTGTATTTTGATTGTCAGCCAAGGAAATTACGTAATACCTGGAAACAGACTATACATTCTGGTATCTTCCTTTGTTCAAGCCCAGAGTGTATGATCAGTCTTCAGGTTAGTTTGTGATACCAGCTGAGCAAGACTACATGGCTGTCCACTCCTCTGTAAGCTTTATGGCTGTGTGCAGTTTCTGTCACAGAAGAATGTATGGGCAGGTTTCAGATTACTCCAACAGGCAATCACAGACGCCCATACTCTGTGCCAGTGTCTATCATTGCCTGATATCACAGTAAAAAAATTGCTTGGGCGCCCGCCATATTTTGATGGCAAGCCAGGTAAAATCAGGCAGTGGGGAGATGGAATCCTCACTGCAGGGTGGCCCAAGCTGTCTGGGCCTCCCCCAGTGCAAATTGCAGCCCCCAGCTGCCCCAGAAAATGGCGCATTCATAGAAGTGCTATTTTATGGCCCTTTAGCTGGCTCGTCCAGAGGCCCTGATGGCAGTAGAATGTTTGGTAATAATGGGTTTAGGGCCAGCTTTGTATTATCATCAGTTACTAAGCCCAAAATTCATGGTATTACGCCAAATTAGACATGGCAACCATGAATTTCTAGTAAACAGTAAAACAAAAAACACAACACATAAAAACAATTTATTAGAAATAAAAGAACAAAATGTAGAGACTCCATCTTTATTATAAAAAAAATCCCTAGTCTGACGTAGTCCACAGGGAGAGCAATATCAGCTCTGCTTCATCGCTCTGTACAGACAAGCGTCTATACAGAACGAGAAGCAGGCTGACAGTGATAGTCAAAGTTCAATTGCTAAGTTAATTGCTAAGTCATGGACTCGAGTGAACCCTGACATCACTGTGAATAAAAACAAAAAAAGCCAAAGACTGACGATTGATGAGAAGTGCAGTGAATATTGCCGGAAGTTAATGATCGGACCCAGAAGCAGAAGCGGCCGGGAGATAGCTGGATGTGTCATTGGACCAGTAACTATCATCATAATGTTTATTAATAATGTACTTTTTGACAGCCCCTGGACCCGTACTGGACCTTGTGGACTATGGTCACTCTGGAAGAGCTGCAGAGTTTATGGGAAGATGAATGAAGCTAAATACATAGCGATCCTGAAGGAAAGCCTGTTAGAGGCTGCAAAAGACTTCAGATTGGAGTGTAGGTTCACCTTCCATTAGGAAACGAACCTAAAAATCTTGCCATAACTATAATGGAATGGCTTTGATCAAAGCATAGTCATGTGTTTAAATGGCCTGGTCAAAGTTAAGACTTATATCCAATTGACAATCTGTGGTAAGACTTGAAAATTGATGTTCACAGATGCTCTCTGGTATCACTTGACTATTACTTTTTTGCAAAGGAGAATGGGCTCTTGGTAGTGTGTTCCAGAGCATAGGCGCAGCTCGTGAGAAATCTTGAAGACGGGAGTGGGAGGTTCGAATTGTTGAAGATGTCAGTCTTAGGTCATTAGCAGAGCGGAGGGCACTGGTGGGGTGATAGACAGAGATGAGGGAGGAGATGTAGGGGGGTGCGGAACCGTGGAGAGCTTTGTGAGTGAGATTGATAAGTTTATGTTGGATTCTGTAGCAAATAGGCAACCAGTGCAATGAATGGCAAAGAGCAGAGGCATCAGTGAAGCGGTTGCAGAGGAAAATGATCCTGGTTGCGGCATTCAGAATGGATTGGAGAGGGGAGAGTTTAGTAACAGGGAGGCCAATTAATAAAGAATTACAATAATCCAGGCGAGAATGAATGAGAGCGACAGTAAGAGTTTTTGCAGAGTCAAATGGTAAGAAAAGGTCGAATTCTAGAGATGTTTTTGAGGTGGAATTGACAAGAACGAGCAAGTGAATGAATGTGGGGAGTGAAGGAGAGATCGGAGTCAAATATAACCCCAAGACAACGGGCGTGCTGCTAGGGCGTAATGGTAGAGCCACACACAGAAATGGTAATATTGGGTTTCGGAAGGTTAGGAGAGGGAGGAAACAAGAAGTTCAGTTTTTGATAGGTATAGTTTTAGATAGAGGGAGGACATGATGTTGGAGACAGCGGACAGACAATCGGTAGTATTTTGTAATAGTGCAGGGGTGATGTCTGGAGAAGATGTGTACAGTTGGGTGTCATCAGCATAGAGATGGTACTGGAAACCAAATCTGCTGATCGTTTGTCCAATAGGGGCTGTGTATAGAGAGAACAGGAGGGGGCCTAGGACTGAACCCTGAGGAACCCTGACCATAAGGGAAAGAGGAGAAGAAGAGGAGCCGGCAATGGATACAGTGAAAGAGCGGTCAGAGAGGTAAGAGGAGAACCAAGAAAGAACGGTGTCCTTGAGCTCGATAGAGCAGAGCATAGTGAGGAGGAGCTGGTGATCCACAGTATTGAATGCAACAGAGAGATCCAGGAGGATCAGCAGGGAGTAGTGACCATTAGATTTAGCTTTAAGTAGATCATTAGAGACTTTAGTAAGAGCAGTTTCAGTAGAATGTAAGGAGTGGAAACGAGATTGTAGAGGGTCAAGGAGAGAGTTATCTGGCAGATAGCGAATTAGACAGGAGTGGACCAGGCGTTTTGAGATGAATGGGAGATTAGAGACAGGTCTGTAGTTAGCGGCACAATTTTGGTCCAGGGATGGTTTCTTAAGTGATGGGTGTATGCTGGCATGTTTGAAGGAGGTGGGAAAGACACCAGAGGAGAGAAAGATTGAAAATTTTAGTTAGGTGAGTGGTGACAGCTGGGGTGACAGATTTAAGGAGATGTGAGGGAATAGGGTCACTGGTGCAGGTAGTAGGGCGAGAAGATGCAAGAAGCCTGGTGACGTCTTCTTCTGTGACTGGAACAAAGAGTGAAAGTGAGCTAGATGTAGTGTAGGAGGGCAGACAATGTGTGGTGTTATGAGGCTGGGAGGAAATTTCCTGGCGTATATGGTAAATTATTTTTTAAAAATAATTGGCCAGGTCATCTGTGCTGAGGTTGGTGGTGTGGGCCAGAACTGTTGGTCCGAGGAGGGAATGGAAAGTATCAAAGAGTAATTTAGGATTGTTGGCTAGAGAGGTGATGAGGGTGTTAAAATATGCTTGTTTGGAGAGGTTAAGGGCAGCATTGTATGTTTTGAGCATAAACTTATAGTGGATGAAATCTTTGGCTAGATTGGATTTTCTCCACAGACGTTCAGCGCACCTAGAGCACCGCTGGAGAAAGCGTGTTTGCAACATGTGCCAGGGCTGCTGCCGTCTGTGACAAGTTGCTCTGCTTGTCGCAGGTACAGCTTAATCTGGGGCGCTCTGTAGGGTTTCATTGTAATGTTTTACAGCAGAGTCAGGACATGAGAGGGAGGATATTGGGGCCAGTGATGACTGCAACTTCTTAAGAAATTTCTGGGTGGTAATGGCATGTATATTCCTATATGGGAGGTAAGTGGAGGTGTCTTGAGTAGGTTGACAGCTCTTGACCAAGAATGAAAGAAGGTTGTGGTCAGAGAGTGGGAGAGGGGAGTTAGTGAAATCATGCACTGAGCAGAGAAGGTAGAAGACCAGGTCCAGCGTATTCCCACCTTCATGTGTAGGAGAGTTAGTTTGTTGTGAAAGGCCAAGAGAGGAGATTAGAGATAAAAGATGAGTGGCAGCTGGGGAGGGGGGATCATCAATAGGGATATTAAAGTCCCCATGACAAGAATGGGAAGGTCACAGGCTAGAAAATGTGGAAGCCAGGTGGTGAAATGATTCAAGAACTGACTGCTTGGGCCTGGAGAGCAATACACAACTGCTACTTGCAGGGAGAAGGGTCTGTAAAGCCTGACAGTGTGGACCTCAAAAGAAGGGAAGATAAGTGAGGGAACAGGAAGCATGATCTAAAAAGTGCAGTTTGGGTAAAGCAGCAGACCAACACCTCCACCTGATCTGTTGTCAAGTCTAGGGGTGTGTGAAAATTGTAGTCCACCATATGAGAGAGCAGCAGCAGCGGTGGTGTCTGACTGCTGAATCCAGATCTCAGTAAGAGCCAGGAGGTTGAGGGAATTGGAAAGGAAGAAGTCATGGATGGAGAGTTTGTTACATGCTGAGCGTGAGTTCCAAAGGGCACAGTTAAAAGAGACAGAAGGTATGCAAGGAATACTAATGAGATTTAGGGGGTTTCTGAGTATGCCAAGGAAGGAATTGAGCTTACTAATATAAGAAGGTCCTGAATTAGGTGCAATATCTCCTGCTACAAGGAGAAGGAGAATAGAGAGAGTGAGCATTTGGTTAAGAGATTTATGAGAATGTCTATTACATTGCATGGTGGGAGTTGATGGATCTGGATGGTTTATAATTTTGAAAAGAGCATGAGAGCAGTACATAGGAAAGGAGAGGAGAGAAGGACTGATATAGATGGAGTGTACTGGGTGTGTGAAAGAGCGGTAGAAATGAGGGATTGAAGCAGCTAGCATATAAATGGTACAAATACCTAGGGTGGAAACATTTTGCAATACACAAAGATTTGGTGCAAGTTTGTTTGTTTGTCTTACATGCCTTACCTGTCTCCTGCCCTGTACAATTGCCATGGATAACTGCTGTGCACTTATTAAAATCAGTACTTGATCAAAGCATAGTCATGGTAAAGATATACCCCCAAAAGACTTGCAGCAGTAATTGCAGCAAAAGGTGGTCCTACAAAACCTAACCAGGGGGGACAAATTCAAATGCACATCACAATTTTCTAAAGTACAGTTAGGTCCAGAAATATTTGGACAGTGACACAATTTTCGCGAGTTGGGCTCTGCATGCCACCACATTGGATTTGAAATGAAACCTCTACAACAGGATTCAAGTGCAGATTGTAAAGTTTAATTTGAAGGTTTGAACAAAAATATCTGATAGAAATTGTAGGAATTGTACACATTTCTTTACAAACACTCCACATTTTAGGAGGTCAAAAGTAATTGGACAAATAAACCAAACCCAAACAAAATATTTTTATTTTCAATATTTTGTTGCGAATCCTTTGGAGGCAATCACTGCCTTAAGTCTGGAACCCATGGACATCACCAAACGCTGGGTTTCCTCCTTCTTAATACTTTGCCAGGCCTTTACAGCCGCAGCCTTCAGGTCTTGCTTGTTTGTGGGTCTTTCCGTCTTAAGTCTGGATTTGAGCAAGTGAAATGCATGCTCAATTGGGTTAAGATCTGGTGATTGACTTGGCAATTGCAGAATGTTCCACTTTTTTGCACTCATGAACTCCTGGGTAGCTTTGGCTGTATGCTTGGGGTCATTGTCCATCTGTACTATGAAGCGCCGTCCGATCAACTTTGCGGCATTTGGCTGAATCTGGGCTGAAAGTATATCCCGGTACACTTCAGAATTCATCCGGCTACTCTTGTCTGCTGGTATGTCATCAATAAACACAAGTGACCCAGTGCCATTGAAAGCCATGCATGCCCATGCCATCACGTTGCCTCCACCATGTTTTACAGAGGATGTGGTGTGCCTTGGATCATGTGCCGTTCCCTTTCTTCTCCAAACTTTTTTCTTCCCATCATTCTGGTACAGGTTGATCTTTGTCTCATCTGTCCATAGAATACTTTTCCAGAACTGAGCTGGCTTCTTGAGGTGTTTTTCAGCAAATTTAACTCTGGCCTGTCTATTTTTGGAATTGATGAATGGTTTGCATCTAGATGTGAACCCTTTGTATTTACTTTCATGGAGTCTTCTCTTTACTGTTGACTTAGAGACAGATACACCTACTTCACTGAGAGTGTTCTGGACTTCAGTTGATGTTGTGAACAGGTTCTTCTTCACCAAAGAAAGTATGCGGCGATCATCCACCACTGTTGTCATCCGTGGACGCCCAGGCCTTTTTGAGTTCCCAAGCTCACCAGTCAATTCCTTTTTTCTCAGAATGTACCCGACTGTTGATTTTGCTACTCCAAGCATGTCTGCTATCTCTCTGATGGATTTTTTCTTTTTTTTCAGCCTCAGGATGTTCTGCTTCACCTCAATTGAGAGTTCCTTAGACCGCATGTTGTCTGGTCACAGCAACAGCTTCCAAATGCAAAACCACAAACCTGTAATCAACCCCAGACCTTTTAACTACTTCATTGATTACAGGTTAACGAGGGAGATGCCTTCAGAGTTAATTGCAGCCCTTAGAGTCCCTTGTCCAATTACTTTTGGTCCCTTTAAAAAGAGGAGGCTATGAATTAGAGAGCTATGATTCCTAAACCCTTTCTCTGATTTGGATGTGAAAACTCTCATATTGCAGCTGGGAGTGTGCACTTTCAGCCCATATTATATATATAATTGTATTTCTGAACATGTTTTTGTAAACAGCTAAAATAACATACTTGTGTCACTGTCCAAATATTTCTGGACCTAACTGTATGTATATATATATATATATATCCTATGGGGCCCCGTTGGCTCAGTGGTTAGCACTGCAGTCTTGCAGCGCTGGAGTCCTGGGTTCGAATCCCACCAAGGACACCATCTGCGAGGAGTTTGAATGTTCTCTCTGTGTTTGCGTGGGTTTCCTCCGGGTTCTCTGGTTTCCTCCCACACTCCAAAGACATACTGATAGGGACTTTAGATTGTGAGCCCCAATGGGGACAGTGTTCCTGATGAATGTAAAGCGCTGTGGAATATGTTAGCGCTATATAAAAATAAAGATTTTTTTATTATTTATTTATATTTTTAAAATATGTAGAAAACCATGTATCATTTAGTCGTGAGGGCTCCTCATGACCTTTTATTTCCTTTTTCCATTCATTCCTTATCCCTGTCATGGCTGCCTCCTGTCAGCTATGGCTCCACACCCTTGGCCTCCCTGCCTGCATAGTTGCTCTGCAACTTTTCCATTTTTGAAACCGAGTCCGGTGGGTCTGATTCCCATTACAACAGTTTGTTTTAGGTGATTTACATTGTTATTTGCTCTCCTTTTGGGAGTTTATACACCACCTTTGTATTCTCTTTAGTTACCATTTTCTGTTGTTTTCACATCATATATTGTGTGGTGCCATGGTAGCAGGCATTTCTATCTATACTATTGATAGTACTACCATATCTAATTATCTATTGTAGGTCTTAGTACGTTACGATTTTGACACTTATATGTTTAATGAAGGCATGACACTCATGTGCTGCCCCTAATCACAAAGGGACCTTAACTAAAATGTGCAAGTCACCTGTGCTCCAATCTTCCAGCACATTCTAATCATGCAGGAGGTTAGCCCAGGAGAGCAGAGATTTATCATTACATCTCACACACTGAGAAGCATAAGCTATGGTTGGCCATGTTCTTATTCTGCTGTGTTGCTAACTGCTTGAGATTAGGGAACTAATGTAGGGGAAAGAAGCACACGCCCCCCTAAAAAATATTTGATAACACCCATTTGGACTTAACTAAAATATTGTATACCCAATACTTTGATTGCTATTAGCCTTGCAACAGAGAGGTCACATGCATAAAAAATGTTTTAATCTGCTCTGTAGCCCATTTTGTGTATCCAGTTCAACATGAAAAGTTTGGTGAAACCTTCTCTTTACGAAAGCATTATTAGGATAACATCAGAATAAGGAATATGAATGTATGTAAGCAGCAGGTAACAATTTATGTTATTGTCATTAGATTGCAAAAAAACATGTTTTTGTAGAGTTAGCCTTTCAAAATAATAGACTAGAGTTTTCCTTGTTAGTACGGATGCTGTGTTGGGATCAGGACGATGTCTCAAAATTCTTGTGTATAGAGAAATAGAAAAGTGGACTTTTCATAATTAATGTCAGTTCACTTAAGATTTAAGTTGTAGGAAAAGAGTTGTGCAATGTTATGAACTAGGCCAATAGCTGTAATGATGGAGAGTTATTTTCAGTTCATTACATTTGATCAGCATAGTACATGTTCTGATAGCAGCATATTCTATCAACCTTGATTCCCAATTTAGTCTCAAGGATTTCTTAGCTAGTTTCCGAGCTTTCAGACATTAATTTAACTTTTCACAGCTTCTAACCCTGGAGATGAAAACAAACATTAGCTCTCTATTCAGCCGCACTACATAAAGCCACAATACTGAGATGAGTCTGTAAAGTACTGTACTTTAAAGTGACATATCAAAACATTGTGTTCTTTCATTTTATGCCAAGTCTAGGATGATTATTCTTTAGTGTAGTATTCAGTGCTCTTCTTCAAAGGTACATGAGTCATAGCAGTGCCCAGATGTCTCAAAAGTGACTTAAATCAAACGCTTTACTTCAGTTCAAATAGTGGAATAGTTTTACTCAAGTACGAGACTGAAAGAAAATGGGAAAAGACATTTGTGTCGGATCTCTTCAATATGGAGTAGAAAACCATTGGAAGGTCCTTGCTTTTCTCCATACCATTCTATAAACAAAGGTATTTACAGGTTACCTTGACTTACAAGTTTAATTTGTTATGTGACCAAATTCCTAACTCATTTTGCTCTTATGTCAAATTAAAATTAATTGAAATGCTATTAATCTGTTCCAGACCCTACTTATGGCCCTCATTCTGGTATATTTCCCCCAATTCTGGTATTGTATATATAATTCCCTAACCTGGTACATGTCCCCTATCCTGGTACATAAAATCACCATCTTGGTACATGCCCCCCCCCCATCCTGGTACATATGATCCCCCATCCTTGTACAAGGTGCCTTATCCTGGTACATGGCCCTTCATCCTGATACATATGATCCCCATCCTGGTACATTGCCCCCATCCTTGTACATTGCCCCCCATCCTGGTATATGGTCCCCCATCATTGTATATATGATCTCTCATCCTGGTACATGTCCTCCCCATTCTAGTACATGACCCCCACCATGCTGCATACTTAAAAAAACTATTATACTTTTTAACCTCCCTCTGGTCCCCCACAGAACATCATCCTCATCACATGGAGTCAGTTGATCAGTGTGTGAGAGCACCGTGCTCACATGCAGATCAGCTGATGTGCTCTCACATGCTGCTCACCTGACTGCATGAGATGAGAAACCTGCACTGTGGGAGCCATGGAGGAAGGGGGATTATAATAGCTTTTTTAAGATTCTGGCATGATGCAAACAGCTGATCAGCTACCTGCATGAGACGAAGACGTCACTTGTGGGGATCAGAGGAAGAGTGATTATAATAATTTTTTTAAGTGTGCAACATGATGCAGACAGCTGATCAATAAGTATAAGGTACTTGTACTTCACATTTCTGCTTGCATCATGAAGTAAAAAAGATAAAGAACGACAGGTCATAGCTTGAAAAATTCATAAGTTGGTGCACTCAAGTCGACGCACTTGGTCGACACACGTGATTGACAAGAGGTACAACCAATTACAGCTAATTTTTCACTGGTAAAAGCTGAGTATTACTAAAAGGGAATCTGTCAGCAGGTTTTTATTATTTAATCTGAACGCAACATAATTTATGGTAGAGACCCTAATTTCAGTAATGTGTCACTTAGGCTGTGAGGTGTAGTTTCAAAGTTATCATTGTTTATCAGCAGGAGATTATCACTTTAGTTCTTGGTTGCATGCCAGCCAGTCCAGCTAATTTGTGAAACCTAGCCCCCACCACTGATTGGCTGCTTTTTGAAAATGTACAGCATACAGCGGAAGCTGTCAATCAATAGTGTGAGTGGGGTTACACACAGCTCAGCATTCTGACTGCTGCTACATCTACACTGTGTGCAGACTTATTAGGCAAATGAGTATTTTGATCACATGATAATTTTTATACTTGTTGTCCTACTCCAAGCTCTATAGGCTTGAGAGCCAACTACCAATTAAGTAAATCAGGGGATGTACATCTCTGTAATGAGGAGGGGTGTGGTGTAATGACATCAACACCCTATATATGGGGTGCATACTTATTAGGCAACTTCCTCTCCTTTGGCAAAATGGGTCAGAAGAGAGATTTGATGGGCTCTGAAAAGTCCAAAATTGTGAGGCGTCTTGCAGAGGGATGCAGCAGTATTGAAATTGCCAAACTTTTGAAGCGTGATCAACGAATAATCAAGCGTTTCATGGCAAATAGCCAACAGGGTCACAAGAAGCGTGTTGGGCAAAAAAGGCTCAAAATAACGGCCCATGAATTAAGGAAAATCAAGCGGGAAGCTGCCAAGATTCCAATTGCCACCAGTTTGACCATATTTCAGAGCTGCAACATTACTGGAATATCAAAAAGCACAAGGTGTGCCATACTCAGGGACATGGCCAAGGTAAGGAAGGCTGAAAAATGGCCACCTTTGAACAAGAAACATAAGATAAAACATCAAGACTGGGCCAAGAAATATCTTAAGACTTATTTTTCAAAGGTTTTATGGACTGATGAAAGGAGAGTGACTCTTGATGGGCCAGATGGATGGGCCAGAGGCTGATCAGATCAGTAAAGGGCAGGAAGCTCCACTCCGACTCAGACGCCAGCAAGGTGGAGGTGATGTACTGGTTTGGGCTGGTATCATCAAAGATGAACTTGCGGGACCTTTTCGGGTTGAGGATGGAGTGAAGCTCAACTCCCAGACCTACTGCCAGTTTCTGGAAGACAACTTCTTCAAGCAATGGTACAGGAAGAAGTCAGTATCGTTAAAAAAAATCATCACATGCATCCAACTACTCCACAGCGTGGCTGGCCAGGAAAGGTCTAAAAGATGAAAAAATAATGACATAGCCCCTTTGTTCACCTGATCTGAACCCCATAGAGAACCTGTGGTCCCTCATAAAATGTAAGATCTACAGGGAGGGAAAACAGTACACCTCTCTGAACAGTGTCTGGGAGGCTGTGGTGGCTGCTGTACGCAATGTTGATTGTAAACAGATCAAGCACCTGACAGAATTATGGATGGTAGGCTGTTGAGTGTCATCATAAAGAAAAGTGGCTATATTGGTCACTAATTTTTTGGGGTTTTGTTTTTGCATGTCAGAAATGTTTATTTCTAAATTTTGTGTAGTTATATTGGTTTACCTGGTTAAACTAAACAAGTGAGATGGGATTATATTGGGTTTTATTAAGTTGCCTAATAATTCTGCACAGTAATAGTTACCTGCACAAACAGATATCCTCCTAAGATAGCCAAATCTAAAAAAAAACACTCCAACTTCCAAAAATATTAAGCTTTGATATTTATGAGTCTTTTGGATTGATTGTGAACATAGTTGTTGATCCATAATAAAAAAAGTCTGCTAAAATACAACTTGCCTAATAATTCTGCACCCAGTGTACAGCAGTAAAAATAAGGATTCTTTCAATGCTGCGCCAAGCAGTCTAATATATTGCTAGAATCAAGCAAAACTGGAATAACCAGTGACAGTGATGATAATCCTGTATACTGATTGAGTTATGAATTATAAATATATAATATATAATAATACATAATATAATAAATTATAACTCTGCTATAGTGACTTAAAAGTCCCTTGGACCAGATAGGATCCTGGAGAATAGTATAAAAGATACCTCAAGAAAGTTAGTGGATGACCCTTCCTTATTTAGAAGCATACTTTTAATATTACCAAAACTTTTTCAAAGAAATTATGATAGTAGCTTTACAAAAAATGATGTCACTAGATTAACATGGCTCTTGCAAAACAACCTCAGAATCTTAGAATGGAAGAAACTGTGCTTCTTCTAAGGATGAAGTCACATTAGAGTATGGCATCGGATGCGATACGCTATTGACCCTCAGCTCCTGTACTGCTGTTAGCATCAGCTGAGTGTCATGCAACTGATTCAATTCGATCAGATTGCAGCTGCGGAGGAGAGGGAGAAAGTGATCTCTCCATCTCCTCCATTGTCAGTCTGTGCATATATCGTACTGCACTTGGATGTCATCTGAGTGCAGTTCGATGTTTCACTTGAACCCATAGACTTGTATGGGGCAAGTGATCCAAAAGTCACAGACAATCGCAGCATGCTACGATTTTTTTATCAGTCCCATTAGTAGAGTTGAGCGCGGTTCGCGGTTCGCGGTTCTCTAGTTCTAAGCTCGAGTGATTTTGGGGGCTGTTCGAGATCGAACTAGAACTCGAGCTTTTTGCAAAAGCTCGATAGTTCTAGATACGTTCGAGAATGGTTCTAGCAGCAAAAAGCAGGGCTTTTTACAGCTACAGTGTGCAGGAGCCATCGCTGGCAGCCTGCCAGAAGCTGGTAACCAAGATAAACATCGGGTATCCAAGCAAAGCGCTTTGGTTAGTAACCCGATGTTTATCTTAGTTAAGTGCAGGAAGCCCACACTTCCCCGCTCAGCTCGCTCCGCCCCCTCCTGCCCGCGGCATGTACACACACACACGTACACATACACACACACACACACACACACACACACACACACACACACACACACACACACACACATGGTCCCGCTCGGCTTACCTGCGAAGATGAAGTCCTGCCATCCCGACCTCAGCGCTGTCACTGTCCTCCATGGCCGCCGCTTGTCACATCCCCTCTCGCTTCCGACCCGAGACTGACTAGCGGTGACGTCACGGACCTCTCGCGATATTTGGCTGTGAAGGCGCCGGTCATTGAACTCAGTGACAGGGGCTGTCGGCAGTGCTGGAGATCAGCGCAGGTAATGTACCTCGCTGACAGCAGCACTTGTCATCCCCTGCAGTGACCTGGGCTAACCCATTGATGTTAGCTCAGGTCACTGCACTGCTCTCCCAGCCAATGGGGAACATCCTGCTCTTCATTGACTGGGATAGTGTGGATCGTCATGGCAACCCCTTGGATTAAAGCAGACCTGGATTTGTTTTTCATTCTAATAATTTGGTTAAAGAGGGAATGTTTTGGGGAGTGTTTTTTCAAATAAAAATGTGTTTGTCGTCTATTTTTTTTATTACTGACTGGGTTGGTGATGTCGGGTATCTGATAGACGCCTGACCTCACCAACCCCAGGGCTTGATGCCAGGTGACATTACACATCTGGTATTAACCCCATATATTACCCCGTTTGCCACCGCACCAGGGCGCGGGATGAGCTGGGGCGAAGCACCAGGATTGGCGCATCTAATGGATGCGCCACTTCTGGGGCGGCTGCGGCCTGCTATTTTTAGGCTTGGGAGAGTCCAATAACCATGGACCTCCCTAGTCTGAGAATATCAGGCCCCAGCTGTCTGCTTTACCTTGGCTGGTGATCCAATTTTGGGGGACCCCTACGTGTTTTTTTTTTTTTAAATTATTTATTTAATTTAAAATAACAGCGTGGGGTGCCCTCAGTTTTGGATTACCAGCCAAGGTGAGGTTGCCAGCTGTGGTCTGCAGGCTGCAGCCGTCTGCTTTACCCTAGCTGGCTACAAAACTAGGGGGAACCCTACGTCATTTTTTTTTTCATTTTTTTGGCTAAATACAAAGCTAAGCACCCCTTACTGCCACATGAAAGGCACCAAAGGGTGCTCCACTTATTCTCCATTTTTTTCTCCACTTTTTCTCCACTTTTTCTCCACTTTTTCTCCACTTTTTCTCCACTTATTCTCCACTTTTTCTCCACTTTTTCTCCACTTTTTCTCCACTTTTTCTCCATTTTTATCTCCACTTTTTCTCCACTTTTTCTCCACTTTTTCTCCACTTTTTCTCCACTTTTTCTCCATTTTTTTCTCCACTTTTTCTCCACTTTTTCTCCATTTATTCTCCACTTTTTCTCCATTTTTTCTCCACTTTTTCTCCACTTTTTCTCCACTTTTTCTCCATTTTTTTCTCCACTTATTCTCCACTTATTCTCCACTTTTTCTCCACTTTTTCTCCATTTTTTTCTCCACTTTTTCTCCACTTTTTTTCCACTTTTTCTCCACTTTTTCTCCACTTTTTCTCCACTTTTTCTCCACTCTCTCCATTTATTCTCCACTTTTTCTCCACTTTTTCTCCATTTTTTTCTCCACTTTTTCTCCATTTATTATCCACTTTTTCTCCACTTTTTCTCCATTTTTTTCTCCACTTCTCCACTTTTTCTCCACTTTTTCTCCACTTTTTCTCCACTTTTTCTCCGTTCTTTTTCTATGGTCGGTCTACCCATTAGCTCTGCCATGCATACTGTAGCTCTACACCTACTGCACATGTTACTTTATGATTGACATCTCTTTCGTACCAGAGCTGTCTAAGTCTACTCTGACCCCATATTTGTCATTACTATATTGTCCTTGTACTGTATTATGACATTTGAATCATGTGTTTCATTTCTTGCTGTGTTGCAATTTTTTTGCTGCATCCCAATTGTACCTCTACATTGTTCGAGTTTATGTTATTGTTCTCTCACTCTTATGTGATACTGATTATTGTCATTGTTCATGATTACATGCAGATAAGTCCAATCTGACGAAGGCTCAGGCCGAAACGTCATTTGTAACTTGTTTTGGACAAAAACATATATGCTTATGAAAAAAAAATGTTCTTAATACGGACCAATAAAGAGTGATTTTCCATTACTATCCATTGTGACTTACTGACTTAGTCTGGGAGATTTAGAGTGCCGAGGTTACTCACTAATTTTATCTATTATTACCTCTGAGCACCTATATACCAGTGAGCAGAGCTTCCTCTACAGTAGTTCTCCTGATTAGGCATGCCCTTACCTCATGAGCAGGGCATTGCAGCTTTGGTAGCAACCATTACGACATGGACTCTGCTGCTGTGGACCCAGGGAGAGTGAGTGCAGATTCATTGCACCCACACTCCTCACATGAAGGGTCCACACTCCTAGAAAATGGGGGATACGTTCCCTGAGTGTCTCCCCCCCATATTCTAGACGGTCCAGAGTCGTCGTGGGACATTATTTTTTTTCTTACAATAAATTGGTGAAAGAGGAAATGTTTTGGGGACTGTTTTTTCAAATAAATTTCTTTTGTCGATTTTTTGTTTTTGTTAGTACTGACAGTTTATGATGTTGGGTATCTAATAGACGCCATAACATCACAAACTGCTGGGCTTGATCTCAGGTGACTTTACAGCTAGTATCAACCCGATTTATTACCCCGTTTGCCACTGCACCAGGGCACGGGATGAGCTGGGGTGAAACGCCAGGATTGGCGCATCTAGTGGATGCGCCACGTCTGGGGTGCCTGCGGCCTGCTATTTTTAGGCTGTGAAGGCCCAATAACTATGGACCTTCCCACCCTGAGAATACCAGACCACAGCTGTCCGCTTTACCTTGGCTGGTGATCCAATTTGGAGGGGACCCTACTTTTTTTGTGTAATTATTAATATTTATAAAATAATTATAAAAAAGAGCCTGAGGGGACCTCCACATTGGATCCCCAACCACGGTAAAGCTGCCAGCTGTGGTTTTCAGGCTACAGCCATCTGCTTTACCCTAGCTGGCTATCAAAAATGGGGGGACCCAACGTCATTTTTTTTTTAACTATTTTTTAAATAGAAAAAATTAATGGGCTTCCCTGTATTTTGATTGCCAACCAAGGTAACGGCAGGCAGATGGGGGTGGCAACCCATAGCTGTCTGCTTTATCTGCGCTGAGAATCAAAAATACCGCGGAGCGCTACGTCATTTTTTTAAAGATTTATTTTTACAGCACTGTGATGTCCAGCAATCAAAATACAGGGAAGCCCATTTTATTTTTAGTTATTTATATAAATAATTAAAAAAAATAAATATGGGCTCCCGCTGCATTTTTTTGTATTGCTAGCTAAGGGTAATCCAAGCAGCTACTGGCTGCTAACCCCCACTGCTTGGTGTTACCTTCACTGGCAATGGAAAATCCAGGGAAGCATTTTTTATTTTTTTTGCCAAAAAACTACAAAAAAAGGACGTGAGTTTCGCCATATTTTTGTATGCTAGCCAGGTATAGCAGGCAGGTGCTGGAAGAGTTGGATACAGCGCCAGAAGATGGCGCTTCTATGAAAATGCCATTTTCTGAGGCGGCTGCAGACTGCAATTCACAGCAGTGGGGCCCAGAAAGCTCAGGCCAACCTGTGGTGCGGATTCCAATCCCCAGCTGCCTAGTTGTACCTGGCTGGACACAAAAATGGGGCGAAGCCTACGTCATTTGTTTTCTAATTATTTCATGAAATTCATGAAATAATAAAAAAAGGGCTTCCCTTTATTTTTGGTTCCCAGCCGGGTACAAATAGGCAACTGGGGGTTGGGGGCAGCCGTACCTGCCTGCTGTACCTGGCTAGCATACAAAAATATGGCGAAGCCCACATAATTTTTTCAGGGGGCAAAAAACTTCTGCATACAGTCCTGGATGGAGTATGCTGAGCCTTGTAGTTCTGCAGCTGCTGTCTGTCTGTATGGAGAAGAGCAGACAGCAGCTGCAGAACTACAAGGCTCAGCATACTCCATCCAGGACTGTATGCAGAATTTTTTTGCCCACCAAAAAAATGACGTGGGCTTCGCCATATTTTTGTATGCTAGCCAGGTACAGCTGGCAGCCACGGGCTGCCTCCAACCCCCAGTTGCCTATTTGTACCCGGCTGGGAACCAAAAATATAGGGAAGCCCGTTTTGTTTTAATTATTTCACTTATTTCATGAAATAATTAAAAAACAAATGACGTGGGCTTCGCCCCATTTTTGTGTCCAGCCGGGTACAACTAGGCAGCTGGGGATTGGAATCCGCAGCACAGGTTAGCCCGAGGTTTCTGGGCGCCTCTGCTGCGGATTTCAGTCCGCAGCCGTCCCAGAAAATGGCGCTCTCATAGAAGCGCCATCATCTGGCGCTGTATCCAACTCTTCCAACAGCCCTGGAGGTGGGTGGCTTGTTGGGTAATCATGAGTTAATACTGGCTTTGTTTTACTAGCCAGTATTAAGCCAGAGATTCTAAATGTCAGGCACGTTTGACCCGGCCATTAAGAATCTCCAATAAAGAGTTAAAAAAAACACCACACAGAGAAAAAATACTTTAATAGAAATAAATACACAGACACATTAGAGACTCCATCTTTATTACCCCCTGTCAGCCCTCCACGATCCTGCTCTTCTGTCTTCTTTCTTTCTAGTGTAGTAGTAGTGACGATTGTAGTGAGGAAGGATGAGATTCACCAGCTCATCACTTGGGGCTGGGGAACCTCATCCTCACTACAATCATCACTACAATCGGGAAGCAGCGTGCAGCCTTCACTCCGTGAGTGATCAGTGCTGGCTGCTAGCGGTAACAGCGGTAACGCTGACAGACGCGTTACCATAGCAACGGTGCTCTCGGAGCCGCGGTTAGCGGTGACGTCACCGCTAACTGCGTTGCTATGGCAACGGTGATCTCCGTTAATGACCGGCTGTGTCAGCCGGTCCCTAACGGAACGGGGAGTCGACCGTGTGCTAGAGCATGTCGCCGGTACACAGCGATACACATATGTGCACCGTGTACCGGAGAGATGCACTCGCAGGTCCTACATGACGTGTCATAGTCATGTGACCAGTCTGTAGCCAATGAGATAATAGCCACGTGACTGGTCACATGGCTATTTTGACGTCACGATAGGTCCTGCATCTCTGCTGGCAGTGCAGGTCACCGTGAGGATTCAGCGATCATCAGATGGAATAGCGGCAGGAGACAGAGTGCAGAAGGGATCGCGAGGACCGGTAAGTGTTATGGCAATGTTTATTAACTGTTTGTGTACATTTATCATGCATTTTTATGTGTTTGTGATTGCCTCCCATTATAGCCTATACGTTCGAGTTTGGTTCGTCGAACGTTCGACGAACCGAACTCGAACGGGACCCCCGTTCGGCGAACCGGCCTCGAGCCGAACCGGGACCGGTTCGCTCATCTCTACCCATTAGGGCTAAGAAAAAACTTGCCGATCTGAGATGCAGCATTGCAGTTGTGCGAGTCATACGCCAGTGCGACTCTGCCCTAATATACCAAATACCTTTTGGTTTCAAAATATATTTTGCTATTATAGATTAAACTTCTATCACACTTGCAAACTATGAATATCTCTCTAACCTTTTGTCTGTAAATGGGGGTAAGGCAAAGCTGACTCCTATCAAATTTCCTATTCACACTTAAAATAGGGCCAATAATAGTATTTTTCAAGAATTATACATTTACAGAAGGTTACAAATAACAGAAAAGCTCTATGCATATGCTGATCTTGATTCTACTGTTGATGTATTGTTGGCATTGGTAGAAACAAATTGGGGTCTAGTCAGAAATTAAAATTAATTAGGTGAAGTTTAGCCAGTATTTGGTGGATGTCCAAGTGAGACAATATCTCAGCCTAATTAATAATAGTTTAATAATTCCCTTAGTTAGGTATCAGCCCTAACATACATATGCTCACATTTTACACCACAATAGTAAGGCCTAGCTTAGATTTTGGGACACACAAGCCTAACGTATGGGAAAACTACTCATATACAATATTTTTGTTTTCGTCACTTTGGTCACAAGATACATTTTAGTATCAAAATCCTATTTCACACTTTGGACAAGCTGTTAGCTTCTTTACTTTATAATGATCAGAAATATGCTAAGAGCATTGTATAATAGTGTGGATCAGCAAACTTGAATAGCTGTTATGCTGCTACTACATAATATTGTCGTTTCTGTCTCATGCCCTGCCAACTCATCATTTACCATCTATTTGGTTTGTTTCACCTCTCTCATGGCTACTTGAGACAGACAAAAACATTACATTAATTTCAATACCATGTGCCCCCCTTGATTGACTGGTATTTGTTTTTAAATTGTGATCAATTGCTGTTTTTTTGCGTGTGCATCTTTTCTACTAATAAAAATCTTCATATTTGCATATATACTCGCTTTCCTCCTGTTTTTGTAATATTGTATGCCACTTAGTGGATAAGAAAGCATTCCAATAATCTAATGGTTCTCTTAAAATCTGCATTGCTGAGTTACCTTCATACAAATGATCTGGCAATTTATTTGATCATTTTCTGAACACAAAGTTGGGTTATCTTAAGGTGAGTTCTACCAAAGTTAAATGTGTAATCTGAAAATTAATTAATGGCCTCCTGTACTGTTTAAATGTATTTTTTTAACATTTTTGGCCCCTGATATTTTTCTATATCACAAAATTTGCTAAAGAATACACATTTTTAGTCTAAAAATATTTACACTGGCCTCTAAGTCTGTGATATCACCTAGCGTGATTGGTGGATCCTGTGTTGTCACCTATGTTTAGATTTATTATCAGTTATTGTAATCTTGCCTCTGATGATAAGGAAACCGCTGGCCTGTGTGAAAATTACAAGGTTACTAATTTTTCCTAAAGATTGCAATATTTAAAAAAAAACATTGTCAAAAACATGAAAATGATAACTGTAACACAAAAAGCTGATTTAAAGTATGGGTTATTTTCTGGTGACACATTCCTTTTACATTATAGGGGTTTTTAAATGTATTCATGATAAATACAAGATATGGCTTTACAGATTTTCTGTTTTAAGTTGGACAGATGTTTCCGTTGATTCGAAATCTACACAAAATACCTTCAATGTCACAGCAAGCAAAATTAAAAGATACCAACCTTTTTCTCCACATACTAAGTTATATATTCATAAGACCCCTAACAGATTTTCCAAAATATGATATTCATAGCAACATGTACAAAACTGATATACAATACACTGATGAATAATTTTGGTCTTAAATTACAGTTGAATTATATGCAAATGACCATGGGAATATTGCTGACTTATTTTTTTCTAGAAACACACACACATATGTTTCTCATATTTTATGCAGTCTATTTTGTATAATGGCCAGTTGCTTCTATATACCTAGATTTTGTGTAACTGCTGTTTACCAACTATCGTTTTTGCTGGAAATGTGTAATTAATTTAAAACAGATTTTTTTTCCATGTCCACAGCACAAAAATATAACATAAACAGAATAGAGATCAGTAAAAATGAAATTCCAAATAGTACTTACACATTGAGTCATGGCATATCCAATAAAATCATCTATTCTTTGCATTTTTTATTAGAGTTGAGCGAGTACCTAACTATTCGTACTCACTATACTCATAAAGAATACTGTCTAATAGTCGTGTATTCATTCCGAATAGCATGTGCAATGCAAGTCAATGGGGAAAAATGTGCAAAGTAACGAGTAACCCGAATAGCGAGAATAGCGAGTACAAATAGTTAGGTACTCGCTGAACTCTAATTTGTATCTATATTGATAGCATTGGAGTTAGACAACAGAAATTATATTTATTAAACAGACTTCGTCCTAGGTTTAGAGCTTTGTCTCATGGGTTACCCTTTTTAATTCTAATCAATGCAAAAACAGGTTCAATTGCATTTGAAAATCTCAGGACAACTGCACCAAAAAACCCATACTTTCTGCACTAACATCGGAATGTCTATTATTGAAAGATATTCTCCAGCCAAAGATCTAAAAGCTACATTTAACTTCCACCCCTTAACATGTTATATTTGTTACATTTATAGTTTGTTCAATGTACAGTATGTTGTAGTTCTGAGCTTCTTTCTTACTTCTCATTCCTATTTGAAGACTAAACTAAAAAAAAATCTAAAACAGACATTCAGCGATCTATTGTTAGAAGCGTTTCTGTTTGATATCTCAGAGTGCCTTTTATACCACCTCATGCTGAGCTGACTGTATTGCTAGCAAAGAAACAACTGGCTTCTGTATACTTGATGCTGACAAGCACAGTACCGGAAAGAAAAAAATCGATCATTTATGTACTGTATCTATGTACCAATGAATATAGCAATCAATATTAAGAACAAATGGCACAATTAAATTGATACAATACAATTTAATTGATATAACAACGCCCAGTTCTCATTACTATTGTTAAGGACATACTGAGAGTCTGAGGTCTGACTTAACATTGCAATTGATGTACCATGTATTGATGGTGGTTCTGGTGATGTATATCTATACTGATGAGGGTTGTAATGCTGTGTTTCTGGTGATGTATTCTGGTGCAGGTATTAGTTGTGACCCTCTACACCTGTAACAAACCATAATTTGTAAGATTACATTATATATGGCTTATATATGGCCATGTTAATAAGATATTGTGCCATCTGACAAGTTAAGGGTTGCTATGTATTTCCTTATGTTAGGAGATGTGACTTACAGTATATGCATTCAGTTACATGACAACTAGACATGCCTTGGCTTGCACAACACAACTGATTTGAGTGAGAAAGGACACGTCTAGTGGGAATGTGGTCTGAAGTATGCAAATTGCATTCATGCGCTCACATGACCGTTCACTCTTGCCGTTGTCATGGGAGAATCAGAAAAGTGTGCTGTCAAAATTCAGACATCTATAGTCATCTAGAGTGACTGCAGACTTTCATCACAAACCTGAACAAGACCTTTAAGTAAAAAAATTAAGCTCTGTAGCATGCCTACTCTAACAGCGTGTAATATACTCACTGTAAGAATACGGACTGAGGAAAAAATAGCAGCATGCTGAGATTGGGAGCATATCAGATTAGACCTGCCAATGCAAGTCTATGGGTGCGAGAAAAAAATGGATGTGAATAAGATCCAGTATTATGGCCCCTCTATGCTTTCATATGCTAATTGTCGATACTTTGTTCCTCCATATGAAAATAGTGACCCCTCTCTGCCTAGCTGTAATAATAGTGGCACTTCGTGCTTAGATATAATAATAGTGCCACTCTATGTGCCTTTATACAGCAGTAGTAACATCTATGTGCCCTCACAATAAGAAAAAAAAGTAAAACTTAACTCTCTCACTGCACAAACAAACATGTCTTCTTCTCCTCTGCTTTATGCAACCCAGGGTAGACAGCATGATATCATACTTCTACCTGACATCCCCTGCATGACTATAAACTCTGGCTGGCCACAGGTTTATAGCAGCCTGTAGCCTACTAAAGTTAGTGGCAGAGCAGGGAGCCAATCGCTCTTTGTACTACCTTAGTATTAGAACAGTATCTATGTCCGAGGGAAACCTTCATAAATACTGTGGGGGCCAAATAAGATGGGACATACTTTTCAGCATTGCACATTGCAATGCTGTCAAATATTTGGAGTATTTTCATGTAATTTCTGGCCATTTTCAAACCATTCACATTAAATACATATTGTAGCAATATGATAGACATACTGAGATTACCACCATCCATGAGATAATTAGTGACTGATCTGCTGTTGTATAGATTCATTGACATAAGATCGCCAGCAGCTGGCTGCATATGCATGAACACTCTCTCTTATAGTCTAGAAGAGGTCTGGAAAAAGATCAATAGACATTTTATGCTGCTTCCATACCCAATGAAGATAGCATATGGATACAATTCAGAATGCCCACATAATAGCATCATTATGCGAACTGCAAACTATGTCCTATGAGGAACGGTTAAAGGATCTTGGAATGTTTAGCTTGCTAGAAGGAAGACTAAGAGGAGACTTAATAGCTGTCTATAAATATCTGAAGGGATGTCACACTGTAGAGGCATCAGCCTTAAGCGGGCTTTACACGCTACGACATCGCTAATGCGGAGTCGTTGGGGTCACGGAATTCGTGACGCACATCCGGCCGCATTAGCGATGCCGTTGCGTGTGACATCGATTAGCGATTTTGCATCGTTGCAAAACAGTGCAAAATCGCTAATCGGTGACACGGGGGTCCATTCCCAATTATCGTTACTTCAGCAGTAACGAGGTTGTTCGTCGTTCCTGCGGCATCACACATCGCTGCGTGTGACGCCGCAGGAGCGAGGAAGCTCTCCCTACCTGCCTCCCGGCAGCTATGCGGAAGGAAGGAGGTGGGCGGGATGTTACGTCCCACTCATCTCCGCCCCTCCGCTGCGATTGGGCGGCCGTTCAGTGACGTCGCTGTGACGCCGCACGGACCGCCCCCTTAGAAAGGAGGCGGTTCGCCGGTCACAGCGACGTCGCCGGACAGGTAAGTATGTGTGACAGCTCTGGGCGATGTTGTGCGGCACGGGCAGCGATATGCCCATGTCGCGCAACAGATGGGGGCGGGTACGCACACTAGCGATATCGGGACCGATATCGCAGTGTGTAAAGTAGCCTTTATTGTCATTTGCACATGGAAACACAAGAAGCAATGGAATGAAACTGAAAGGGAGAAGATACAGATTAGATATTATAAAAACACTTTTTGACAGTGAGGGTGATCAAGGAGTGGCACAGGCTGCCATGGATGCTGGTGAGTTCTCAATCAATCAAAGTCTTCAAAACAGAGGCTGAGATAGTTTAGTGAATCCTGCATTGAACAGGAGGTTGGACACAATGAAAATGGAGGTCCCTTCCAATGCTAACTTCCTATGATTCTATGAGAACATTCACATATACCGTATTTTTTGTTTTATAAGACGCACCCCAAATTTGAAGGAGTAAAATAATAAAAAAATATTTTTTACTGTTAAAATGAGGGTCCATCTTATAATCCTAATGCCTGTTATATTAATTCACCAGTTGGAAGTGGTGGTGGTGAAGCGGCTCAGGAAGGTCACAGGAGGCAGGGTAGGTAATACTGTGGGATTGGAGAAGGGGTGTCACGGCTCAAGAGGGTCAGTATGTGGAGTGTTGTCGATACTGCGAGCTCGTGGGGTGTCACGGCGGCGGGTGCCATTGATCTGCTGGCAGACATGGAGGAGGGGGTGTAACGGCTCAAGAGGATCAGTGTGCAGCAGCGGAGGGCCGGTGATATTGCAGGCCCGTGGGTTGTCGCGGCAGCGAGGACCATTAATCTGCCGGCGGACTGCGAGCTTCTTTCAATCGCCCGCAGTTGACGAAATGGACTTCAAGGCACAGGGGCAGATTTACATAATGGAAAATGGCCACGGAGTCCTATCTGCCCATGCACCGCCTCTGCGGCCATTTTCTCAAAATCTATCTCGTCAACTGCGCTCAATTCAAAGCAGCCATCCAGCAGATCAATGGTGCTCGCTGTTGCAACACTCCACGGGCCCACAGTATTGCCGACCCTGCGCCACCACTGCTGCTTTGGTAAGCCATATGTGGTTTGTAAGACGCACACCCATTTTCCCCCCAGTTTTGGGTGAAAAAAGTGCATCTTATAAACTATAAAATACTGTACTTTTCATTTTTCAGTACTTTAATCCATTACAGTCTATAAAAGGTATAGAAAACGGTGACTGGGTATTTTAGGTAAGGGTTGGTAGACCCCTGCATCATGTCCATGCTATCCTGTGCACTTTGTGCTTCATTTCTGGTACGTTGTTAGTTCTGGACCACTGTCTCTCAGGGGTTTAGGTTATGTGTGTTGTTATTTTCTCTCCTGGGTCAGAGTGACCTCTTTGTCAATTGAAAATTGTGACTTCTCTGTTAACATTAGGCTCATAAATCTAAAATAATTATACTGCTTTTTTTGGCAAAGTAACATGCTTTTGCCCCACTGATACCTGCCCATCTACATTAACACTTGTGTGGTTATTTATTTTTTATACTGGTGTGATTTTGTTTTTATGAGAAGAGTTTTAGCGACTTTATAATAAAAGTTAGAATTTTAAGCGTTTTCAGCTATAATAATAATTATAATAATTTTAATTTCCACAGCACCAACATATTCTGCAACAATACAATTCTGCTTACAGTTTGATGCTTGCGTCTAGTCACTACAAAACCAAGCAAATAACAGAAGTCATAAAATTGCCATTAAAAGGTTTTACACTGTATTTAATCATCATTATTATTATTATCATTATTATTATTATTATTATTATTACTACTACTACAATGTATTGCCATTACTATCTATGCAAAACAAAATTAATTCTGTTGTACAAAGAAAAGAACAACTCTTGCTCAAGTCATGAACATAACAGACCAAGCCAAGCACAGATAATTCTATTTCATCAGGTGAATACGTATTTGGCAGTGAAGCCCAGAGGTAAATCATTGATTATGATGTAGTCAGCTGAATGACAGCAGAAGAAGAAAGAGTGCAGGTCTTGTAAATGTAGATTAGGAACAAAGTGTGGAATACAAAAAGTGAGCTGTGTTGTGTGCAGGAGAGCAGTGTAGGAGTTTCAGGTACTGTAAATCCATAATAATGTAATTTCAAAGACTTTATTTTTCCTGGGAAGAAAGGGCTGGACATTGAAATTCAACACACAAAAAAATGAATAAAGGAGTATCTCACTGTTCACTTTCTCAGGAATATGAATCTTTAAGATGGTTCATTATACGTTGCAGTTTGTAGATGGTGCCAAGCAACATTTCCCAGCCAGTTAGTGAGTGTAGCTTACTTAATTCAAACAATTAACCATGTACTCAAACAAATTTTCAAAATTTAAACAATTAAACCAGCACTCAACTTCTGTATTAAACGATTTGCGACAATTAATACCTAATATTAAAATCCAGTGCAAAAAAAATGAATTGCAAACATCTCGAGTTCAAAGAATATAGCTATAATATCCTACCGGTTTTGAACACATGATCTCAAAATATTCTTATACATGTTATAACAAAATTCATGCCATGGTGAAGAACTAATAAAGTATGGTTGGTACTTGACGGCTTAGAAAGAGAGTGTTCCTTAGTAAATTTATAAACATAAAGGTACAGTCACACATAACAAGATCGCTAGCGAGATCGCTGCTGACACGGTTTCTGTGACGCAGTAGCGATCCCGTTAGCGATCTCGTTATGTGTGACATCTACCAGCGATCAGACCTCTGCTGTGAGATCGCTAGTCCTTGCAGAATGGTTCAGGCCATTTTCTTCAAAGGCGATGTCCTGCTGGGCAGGACACATCGCTGTGTTTGACACTGTGTGACTGGGTCACAGTGACTGCTGAGATCGTTATACAGGTCGCTACTGTGACCTGTATTGTTCCTGCATCGTTGATAAGGTCTGAATGTGTGACATCTCACCAGGGACCTCCCAGCGATCCCTATCAGGTCGCATCGTTTTCGGGATCGCTGGTAAGTCATTGTGTGTGACTGGGCCTTAAGAGAGATAAAACCAGGCGCTCCAATTAAAGATGAAATGGTTGTGTTTCATCTTTGAATTGGAGTGCTCACTTGTATCTCTCGTATGACTAAGAATTAGAGATGAACAGATGTTTAGAAATTTAAATGAGTTTTCTAAATTTTTCCAAAAAACTTGATTTGTGGTGAATAAATTAGAGTCAAATCTCAATATTGAAAAACTTATAATTGCTCAAAAAAGATAGGAAGAGAGAACCCCGATTACCATTTACTCTATAAAAGAGGGAGGGAACCCCACTAACCAGAAAAGTGTACACTCTACTGTATAGAAGACAGAGAGAGATTATCCTGCTGATTATAAGAGCTTACATTCTACAGGAGAGAGAGAGAGAATAAGTGGTTCCTGGCCATGGGAGCTTTACACTCTACACAAGAAAGAGACTAACCTAATGACTTTGAAGATGGAAAACAACTATGGCGTGCAAAATGTGTTCCTCTGGGACCCGCTGATCCATGATGGCCCAGGTACGGACAACCAATGTGCAAGGTATGATAATTCACTAGATTTCACAGCTGCATGGAAATATGCCTGCTCTGCTCTGTGATGCCTCAGCAGTTTGGGAAATGGTGTCTGGCAATTATTTTTGTTTTTTGCGAACCCCAAACGAATCTCAAAATGTCCAAATTTGTGTGAAACAGGGAATTTCAGGAAATTAAACTCAAACTCAATCCTCCACAAATTAAGCTGCTCATCTCTACTAAGAACTTTTTAAAATCATAGACTCAAAGTACACCTACAAGTATAGCTAATGTGTTTTCCCAAAAATAAGACCTATCCCGAAAATAAGCCCTTGCAGGATTTTTGGAGTATGCTTAAAGTATAAGCCCTAGTTGTGTTTCATTTTACATCTGATGCAATAGGCTCTTTTTGACATTTTAAAGGTCGCTTTACACGTGGCGATTTATCGTGCGATCGCATGCGCAATTGCACCCGCCCCCATCATTTGTGCAATATGGGCAATTTGTTGTCTGTGTCGCACAAAGTCGGTAACCCCCCGCCACACGTACTTACCTTCCAAACGACCTTGCTGTGGGCGGCGAACATCCTCTTCCTGAAGGGGGAGGGACATTTGGTGTCACAGCGACATCACTCAGCGGCCGCCCAATAGAAGCGGAGGGGCGGAGATGAGTGGGACGTAACATCCCGCCCTCCTCCTTCCTTCCACATTGCCGGCGGGATGCAGGTAAGCTGCAGTTCATCGTTCCCGAGGTGTCACACGGAGTGATGTGTGCTGCCTTTGGGAACAATGAACAACTGGCGCGCAGAAGGACTTTGATTTTTTGAAAATGAGCTACGTGTCAACGAGCAACGATAAGGTAAGTATTTTTGCTCGTTCACAGTCGCTCGTAGCTGTCACACGCTACGATATGTCAAACGATGCCGGATGTGCGTCACTAACGACGTGACCCCGACGACATATCGTTAGATATATCGTAGCGTGTAACGGGCCCTTAAGGCCAGTTTACTGCCGTTCCATCTATGTACCCCTTCATTGTGCCTTTTCTTTATCCTTCCTCAATTTTGGATTTATATATGTAGTATTTGTGTAATGAACAATAAAATGTATGTTTTGAGCAATACAATTATTTATCTCATCCATTGTCTTTTTGCAAGCAGGAAAAAAAATTAATAAATGTTGAAAAGTAGTGCTGTATGTGTGATAAAATTCAGCTCAACCATTGGCACCTATTACTACTTCCATCGCTGACAGCACAACAATGTACTGTGTTCCAACACTTAGCAGTGACTGATAGCTTCAGCACCTCACTTAGATTAGCCTACCATTGTCATGTCAACCTTTAAGATATTTTTATTCTCAACTCCATGGCTAAAAAAATCCATAAAATAACAAAAGAACAAAAGAATAGAGAAAAGGAAGGAGTAATACAATTTAGGAATGTTGGAAGAAACTCTTCTAGCTCCTATTGGACTCAGTGAATATATAAGCCCAACGTATGTCAACAGATTTGATTTCTTTCCCCATATCAAGCTGTGTAGTATACAAGAAAAAGGTAGAATGAAAGGCACTCACCGGGATAATTGTGTCAAAAAAATCTTTTATTCCGGTGTGGACCCGCAGAAGCGTTGTATAGAGACGTGAAACCGCCGTCGTCCAATGTGCCCCATGTACCCCCCTCCGCCATGCCTTCCCTTTCCACCGAATGATGGAATAAAAGATTTTTTTGACACCATCACCCCAGTGAGTACCTTTCATTCTACTTTTTTCTTGTTCAGCAAGTGTTTTTTCTGAGAAATGAGCACCACGGTTTTTACCTTAGTTGTCAGTACTCAATCTAATGGACGGATTTGGTGTATATTGATTCATATGGCAGACCATTTACCGCTGAGTGCGGATAGTGCCCAGTATTTCTGTCGCGGGCGGAGGGGAAGCGCTCACCACGCATGGGTCCGGGGCTGCTGCTGCTGCTTGGTGGCTCGAGCAGTGGACCGGACCCGGGGACTCGAGCAGCGCTCCTTGTCCACGAGTGAAAAGGGGGTGGTTTGTTTTGGGAGATAGTTCGTGACGCCACCCACGGGTCGTGGTGATAAGGGCACCACTGCTGCTGGTGACAGGGATCCCGGGAGAGATGGTAGGGAGCAGCTAGGATGTTGTCCCCTCCGTGGGTAGGGGTTAGTGATCCCGGGGCCCGATGGTGTAATGGGGAGGCTGGATGGCTGGAGTGTAGGGTTGTAGGGGCAGCGCGGCGTGGTGCCGGATGGCACTGGTGTACGCACTCAGATAGTCAATGACAGAGACTCTGGTAAACCAAACGGCTGGATAGACGGGTCCCGCAGCCGGCTGCAGTGTTGGTGCACTCCCCAGGGTGATGGTGGCTGTCTTTCCCTGCACCTGATAGAATGTTCTGACTCCTGTGGTTGCCCACCGGTAGTCCACTCCCCGGTGTATAGGTGCCGGAGGAGCCCGTTTTGCCTGCAGGCTCTGGCCTTGGATCTCTAGCCTATGGCGGTGGCTGTATATCCTCTCGGTGTGGACTGTTGCCTTCTGTCGGGTCTTGGTTGTTAGGAAACCTCTGGAGTTCCGGTCACACTCGGATTTGACCGTTGTCGGCGGCTCCAAGCCTAGTCGGGCTTGGAGCCGCCGACAACGGTCAAATCCGATGGCCCTGCCTGTGTGCTTAACTTCACTCCGCTCCCCAGTTCGGTACCGGCAGGCCAACGCCCGACCCCAGCCCTACGGCTCTGCAGAGGTTCACTAACTCCTGCAGACGGCCACCACCATCTGCCAAACTTGCTGTTTGTGTCTGGGCCCCTACCCAGACACCGACAGTTTCTGACCTCTCACTTTCACATCCAAAACTAATCTGTCACTTTTCCCGCCTCCAGACCTGTGAACTCCTCGGTGGGTGGAGCCAACCACCTGGCTTCACCCCACCTGGTGTGGACATCAGACCCTGGAGGGAGGCAACAAGGGTTTTTGTTTGACTGGTGTTACTGTCTAGGGGAGGGGGTGTGTAAGGTGTTACGTCTGTGACTACCTGGCTAATCCAGGGCGTCACATTTCCTTCTCCTAATCAGCACCAAGCTGTGTAGTCTGATTCTCCAGTACATCTACGATGTAAACATTATTTTTTTTCCTAATGGTAAATCCAACACCATATTCAATTTCAGTATTGGGTGGAATTTAGAAAACGTGTGCAACACAAGAGAAATCATATACAAGTTAATGCAGTAGTTGGAAGAAAAATGTATTTATAAAATAATCAAATGTACAAACTAACAATGCATGAATAAGAATATGGTATAATAATTACTTTGGTGAACTTTAACTCCCTCAAATTCTTAAATAAATCAGTCGCCTTGAATCAGTGTAAACATTTGCATTGGTTACAATTCTTCAACTGAAAAGCAGAATGAAATTATAATCCAGTTGAAAGTTTTTGTGTCTTCCTATAGATGCATGTTCACAGTGTCACAATAAGCAGTAATTATGTGAAAGCTACTAATTTACAGGCCAGCTAACAGAATTGCATTTGATATGGTGTTTTATTTCTGGCTCATCACACCCACTAAATGTGTCCAATTCCATAGACATGCAAAAATGTAAACCCACAGAAAGACACCTGCAGTCTTCTAAACGCAATTTGTGTAATTTTTCAATAAATTTGCTGATTATCGTGACAAAATGTGAATTATAAAACATTCAAATAATTGATGAAGGGGTAAATCATTTGAATAAAATATAACAATTTAAGCATCAAGTATATTAATGTGTTAATAAGAAATAGTACTGTAAACATTGTACGTTAACCCTTGTCTGTTACCATGAAAAAAAGAAAAAAAATCAATAGTAATACAAATTTGCATGGGGTCACATTGACAAGGGTTAAAGTACTCATGCACCAAAAGTCTGCATTGCAAATATATTATTCTATTGAATGGTCATTTTTTTTTATCCTGTCATTTTACTAATGCCAGATTAATAATCCTGCATTGGTGTTGCATATCTCTGAGTAGGTCTATGATGGAAGTTGGTAGCAAAGGAATCCAGTACTCATACAAAGGAGTACGTGATAATAATTGTGTAGTTGGTTGGTGATATTTCGATCAAAGATTAGATTAGATCTATGATGGAAGCTGTACATGTTTCAGGTGGATTTAGAGCCTACTGACATCAACGCAAACTATGTGATGCTTTATGTAATGATTGCTGTGCTGCCTAAGAGAACACTTGCTGCCAGGCTTCTTTATATAGTAAATCTCTAAAGTACCAGAAAATATTTATCTGTTAATTGTTGGTGGGTTCACCTAAATAAGGGGTGCTTTGCACACTGCGACATCGCATGCCGATGCTGCGATATCGAGCGCGATAGTCCCCGCCACCGTCGCAGCAGCGACATCTTGTGATTGCTGGCGTAGCGAAAATTATCGCTACACCAGCTTCACATGCACTCACCTGCCCTGCAACGTCGCTCTGGCCGGCGATCCGCCTCCTTCCTAAGGGGGCGGGTCGTGCGGCGTCACAGCGACGTCACACGGCAGGCGGCCAATAGCAGCGGAGGGGCGGAGATGAGCAGGATGTAAACATCCCGCCCACCTCCTTCCTTCCGCATTGCAGCCGAAATGTAGGTAGGAGATGTTCCTCACTCCTGCGGCTTCACACACAGCGATGTGTGCTGCCGCAGGAATGAGGAACTACATCGTACCTGTCGCTGCACCAGCATTATGGAAATGTCGGACCCTTCACCAATGATATGATAACAACGCTTTTGTGCTCGTTAATCGTATCAAAAAGGATTTGCACACTACGATATCGACTGCGATGCCGGATGTGCGTCACTTTCGATTTGACCCCACCGACATCGCACCTGCGATGTCATAGTGTGCAAAGCCCGCCTAAGATGGACTGTCCAATGTAGACTAATCTTATAACTCTTTCCTTAGTTTAATATATACAATTAGTAATAGAATTATTAATATATAAAAACATTTTGACATTATTTTATGCCACGCTACTGTGCAAAAATATGAGAACATGTTAAAAGGAACCTGTCATCAGATTTGGTGACTATAAGCTGCGGTCACCACCAGTGGGCTCTTATATACAGCATTCTAACATGCTGTATATAATAGCCCAGGTCGCTGTGTAGAACATAAAAATCACTTTATAATACTCACCTAAACAGTCGGTTCGGTACAAATAGTGAGATGGGTGTATCCGTTCTCCGGGTGCAGTGCCTCCTCTTTCGGCCATCTTTGTCCTCCTTCTTCTGAAGCCGGGGTGCATGACGCATACTATGTCATATACACTCAGGCCAACATTGAAGTCCTGCGCAGGAGCACTTTGATCTGCCCTGAGCAGGGCAGACCAAATTATTATTGTGTGCCTACGCAGTACCTCAATGCCGGTGCATGTGCACAGTGTCGGTCTGGCGTGGTGGGGTAGCGCGGAAACCCCTGGTAGGCCCTGACCTTGTCTTCAATCTAAGCTGTCCCCGGCAGCCTTCAGGAGCCCCCGCCGGGTGTATTAAAATTACTTGCGGCCGCGGTTCCTTAGACGGTCGGGCCGCCGCCGCAGGTACTGCATGTAACAGTCAGATTATGACATAATCAGATCTGACTGCTACATACACGTCCCGATGATCATTTTAATACACCCGGCGGGAGCTCTGCAGGCTGCCGGAGCTACAGGGGGGGCAGAGGGGGCGGTCCTGACCTGGAGCTAATGAGCTGCAGCACAGCAGGGGCAGAGCAGAAAGCTGCTTTCGAGAAGAAGATGCATTCAGTGGTGGATCAGCAGAACTTGCGATGACTCATGCCCATGTGACCGTGCGGGAGGAGCCGGACAGGAGCTGCCAGAGGAGAAGTGCCAGGTGTGGTAATAAGGAAATATTGTGATCTTGCTTTTGTGAAAAATTTTGCTTTTCACCGGTAATGAGAGATTGAGAGATGAGAGGTGCTTGGAGGGGTGCACAGGGTGAGTGGCATATGAGGGGCCAGACTGTGACAGAGGGGAGCTAAGGGATACATTGTCTGTAGGACATGGAGTTTCAGTGTGTTTGAGAGAGGGGTAATTTGAGGTACAGCCAGTCTGCCTGAGATATGCAGTGCATGAGAGTGCTGGGTGAGTGTGATTTGGGGGTGCAGGGTGTGGGTGATTTGGGGGGTGCAGGGTGTGTGTGATTTGAGGTGTGCTGGGTGAGTGTGATTTGGGGAGTGCAGGGTGTGTGTGATTTGGGGGTGCAGGGTGTGTGCACAAGTCCCTGCTTTGTGACATGAGTGAAGTCCACACAGTAACCATATATCAGTAGGGATTAGGGAAAGCGGGATAGCAGCAGTCAGAGCATGGGATGGGATTGGGAAAGCTGGGTGCTGAGTTGAGAGAAAGAGGTTCGTATCTAACGATATATATCGCCATGGTCACGGATTACGTGATGCAAATCCGGCATCGTTAGCGACGTTGTTGCATGTGACAGCAAAGAACGTCCGTTAACGATGGAAAATACTCACCAAATCGTCCATCGTTGACACGTCGTTCCTTTTCAAAAAATCGTTGCTTGTTGAGGACACAGGTTGTTCGTCGTTCCCGAGGCAGCACACATCGCTACATGTGACACCTCGGGACCGACGAACTACAGCTTACCTGCGGCCGCCAGCAATGCGGAAGGAAGGAGGTGGGCGGGATGTTACGGCCGCTCATCTCCGCCCCTCCACTTCTATTGGGCGGCCACTTAGTGATGCTGCTGTGATGCCACACGGACCGCCCCCTTAGAAAGGAGGCGGTTCGCCGGCCACAGCGACGTTGCTAGGCAGGTATGTCCATATGACGGCTCCTAACGATATTGTGCGCCATGGGCAGCGATTTGCCCGTGACGCACAACCGACGGGGGCGGGTCCTTTCACCAGCGACATCGCTAGCGTAAAGCCCCCTTTAGTCAAAGAAAGAGTTGCCAACTTGACTTTTTATGGATACATTAGAAAACCATAATAAATCATTTTGATTGTTAGGGATACATGTTTACAGCCTATAATTCTGAGCAGAAGACATCAGCCGCATTCACTGTAAACTGTAAAATTATGACAGTTACATTAAAAATAATCTGTTTAAGCTTCTTCAGCTTCAAAAAAAAAAATCACAGACTCCTTACATTTATTTATGGATAGGGCAAAAAAAATCCTATTTTTTTTTTACTGTCCTGGAATTTCTGGAGGTCGACAACAAATAATGGACTTAGTATGTCATTAGTCGTAAAGGGGTTAAACTCATGTTACATTGTAGTCAATACACAGCTGCCACCATTTAAAGTGATTTTGATTAACACCATATAAATTTTATATGTTCTAGTAGGACAGGGTTTCTTTATTGAAAGTAATCAGGACAAGGATATATAATTTTTTTACAATATATTAGACATACCATGGAACACTATGAAGATAGTCATTAATAGCTTAAATTTGGTACAGCAGTGACATAACCTAGATCTGCACGTCCCTTAAAATATGATGAAAAGACAAGAAGAAAAATAGTTTGGGAAGCTGCCAATAGGCTTATAGCAACATTAAAGGAGCTGCATAAATTTCTGGAAAGTAATGGTTGTGCACTGCATTCGACAACAATCTACTGTATTCTTCAATGGTCTGGCTTGTGTGGTAGGGTGGCAAGAAGGAAGTCTTTTCTTACAAAGAAAAACATGCATGCCAAAATCTAAATCTGATAAAAGCATGTGGGAAAATATGTTATGACATGATGAACTTTTATTCATAAATCCAATAGCTATGTTTGCCGCAAAACCAACACTGCACATTACCACAAGAACTACATACCCAAGGTGGAGGCAGCATTATACTTTAGGGCTGTTTCTGGCATTTGTAATTATGGCTTTTGTCCAGGTAGAAGAAAATAAAAATAATGATGGGGAAACTCGAACTGTAAAGTTCGAGGTCCATACTGGATACCTAGTGTTCATGCATGGGCCCAAAACATGTAATTCTCAGGAAACTTTGTGTAAGTGTTCAGATGCAGCCACATGGATAATTAGAAAAATACAGGAAAATAAATAAAATAAGTAATAAAGCAGGAGCATTATGCTTACCAATCTTTCCCGTGGCTGTAACACTTTTTTTGGGTCTACTCATTAACACTCATACACATTCACTGCTTCCCCCACTCATCGCAGTCCCTGCATCTGTGACTGGTTGCAATCGGACCGCGTCCCCACCCTGTGTGACAGCATCTGAGTTTGATTAGAATCATACACGCTAACTGCGTCTCATATAGTGGTATAAAAATAAACAAATAAAAAAATTGGCAGAGTCCCCTATATTGTGATATCCAGTGCAAATAAAACATATAGCTACAGGCTTCAGGCCCAAGCCATGTGATTATCTTGCCTCTGCATCAAAATAAAAGGGACCCTATGTGGGGTAAAAAAAAATTAAATAAATTTAAAAATGTGTGGTTCCCCTCCCAAATTTGATACCCAGCCATGATAAATCTGACAACTGAGGGCTGGTATTCCCAGGCTGGGGAGGCCCATGGTTATTGGGCCACTCACAGCCAAAAAATAGCAGCCTGCAACCGTCCAAAATTGTCGCATTCATTTATTGTGACAATTCTGGCACTTTAACCAAAGTGGCAATCAAGGTAATATAAGGGGTTAATGACAGCTTACAGCTGCCACTAGATTCCTAATTGAATAGTCTCTACGAGACTTTCCCCTTTGCAAATCCTGTAAGTGAAAAGAAATAAACATAAACATTGAAAAAAAAATTGAAGTAAATACAAAAAACCTACCCTCTTTCTCCAATTCATTAACCTCAAACACTTAGTTCCGACGTAATCCACACAAGGTGCCATGACGATCCTGGATTTGCTACATGCTGAAGACATAGAGTGCAGGAAGAGAACATGACCACCCACTGTGGCTTTAGGCAGAGCAGGCCACACTGAGTTGCAGCTGTGAGAGGTGATGTCACTGACTTTATCTGCGGTCACAGCTGGAGGTTCCTGCCATACCCTACCTGTGACCACAGGTAAGCTGACCTCAAGTGACCTCATTGAACTCATTAACCTCACCTTAGGTGAACTCATTCAATTCAATGAGACCTGCATGTCCTGGCAGAAAACCGCATTTTTTTGCCAAGAGATGCAGATACGGTGCGGATATTTATGCAACAAATTCCTGCACCAATACTGCCTCTCCTGGAAATAAAAAGCATCAAAATAGATGTGGTTTTGATACGATATTTTGAAAGGAGATGCAGAGTTGATGCTGAAATATATACCAAATTCCTGCACTAAATTTGCATCTTCTGGAAAAAACACACTATAAACAAGACACAGTTTTGATGCAATATTGATGTGGGTTTTTTGCCAGAAGATGCAGATTTGGTGCAGGAATTTGGTGTATAAATTTCAGTACCAAATCTGCATCTCCTGGCAAAAAAATGTCATCAAAACTGCAACATGTTTTGATGTGGTTTTTTTTTGCCAGGAGATGCAGATTTGGTGCAGGAATTTGGTATATAAATTTCACCATCGAATCTGCATATCTTGACAAAAACATCACAAATACGGTTTTGATGTCATTTCTTTGATGTCTTTTATGCCAGATGCTAATCTGATGCAGAAATCTGGTGCAGACATTTCAGCACAAATTTGCATCTCCTAGCAGAAAACTGCATGGCAACGGCATCAAAACCATTTTTGTATGTCTTTTTGCCAAGAAATGCAGATGTGTTTTGAAATTTATACACCAAATACCTGTACCAAATCTGCATTTACTGTCAAGAAATTGCATCAAATCTCAATGCGATTTTTTATGCAATTTTTTGCCAGAAGATGTAGATTTGGTGCTGAATTTATACACCAAATTCCTGCACCAAATCTGAATCTACTGGCAAAAAAAATTGCATCAACATTGTATCAAAACTGCATCGTGTTTAGATGCAGGTTATTTTGTCAGAAGATGCAGATTTGGTGCAGGAATATGGTGTATAAATTTCAGCACCATATCTGCATCTCTTAGCAAAAAAATGCAGTTTTATGTCAGGAGATGCAGGTCTCATTGAGCTGAATAAGTTCACTTGAGGTGAGGTCACTGAGATCAATGAGGTCACTTTATCTGCGGTCACAAGTGGGGCACCATGGGATCCTTCAGCTGTGACTGCAGATAAAATGAGTGACGTCACTGTTCACAGTTGTGGCTCAGTCAGTCCGTGCCTGAAGCCATAGGGGGCGGTCCCCTGTTGTTATGTGCCTGCATGCTGCGACTTCAGTATATAGCAGAGCCAGGATTGTTGTGGGACCTCATGTGGTTACGTCGGAACTGAGTATTTATGGTTAATAAATTGGAAGAGAGTAGGTTAAAAGAAGAGGATTGTTTTCTTGTATTTTATTTTGAAAATAAAGGATTGTTGAGATGTTTCTGTTTAGTTCTTATCACTTACAGTATAATCTATTCTAGAGCTTAGTGACAGCTGTGAGCTGTCATTAACCCCTTATATTACCCCAATTGCCGCTGCACCAGGGTAATCAGGATAAGCCAGGTAAAGTGCTGGAATTGTTACATCTAATGGATTTGACAATTCTGTATGGCTGCAGGCTACTATTTTTAAGCTGGGGGGCCATAACCATGGGTCTCCCCAGCCTGTGAATACCAGCCCCCAGCTGGGTATAAAAATTGGAGAGAACCATATGACATTTTTTAAAATTATTTATGGACATTTAAAAAAAGCCTCTTATTTTGATACACAGCCAAATTAAGCAAAAGGCTGGGGCTGTAGCCGTATGCTGTAACTGCACTGGCTATCACAATATAAAGGCCCTAGCCAATGTTTTAAATATTTTTTACGCTACAGATAGAGAGTAATTCCAATCAATCACAAATGCTGTCATACAGAGTGGGTGCACGGTCTGACATCAACCAATCACACACTGAGAACTGATGGTGAGTAGGGGAAGCATGTATGAGGGTTAATGAGTGGACTCGGAAGTAAAGTTACACCCACGTTAGAGATTCGGTAAGTATAACACTGCTGCTCTAATCCCCATAGCTCTTTCTACCACAATGTTCGAGTCCCTGTAGACTTATATGGGGTTTGGCATCTGGGCAGAAGTTCAGGTTCAAGTCCAATCCCGAACCTAATTTGTTTTCAAATCCGGTTGGACCCGCCAAACCCAATCATCTGTGGGTTTACCCAGATCTTATTATAAACAGTTAAAAATATCAGTCAATCTTATATCAAAACAGTCAGGCTTTTCCTAAAATGCTGAAGATGGATTTCACTTTTGAAGCCAACAATGACCCTAAGCATGCCTCTAAATCAACAAAAGTATGGGTTAACCAGAACAAGATTTGAGATGGCCCAGTCAGAGATGAGACCTGAATCCAAATGAAAATATGGGAGATGAATATGGGAGATGACCTGAAGAGTGCCAATTTTAGATGCACCATACTTATCTCTATGCCATACTGATGCAAGACTCATGTTACGGGGGGACTGGCGGATTAGGATAAAGGTGATGAATATCCCAATCACCAGTTGGGGTCCACCGTGCTCCAAGATGGTAAATCAGCTGCAGGCAAGGTCAGGCGGATAATACAGTGGCTCCGAAATAATATGAACCTGACCTGAGTTAGACACTCGGATTAGGATAACTGTGAAACCTTTTCATGCCACAGGGTCCACACACCCAAACCAGGAACTCCCCTGGTAACACCACAGGGGTCCTGGGGTACACGGTCCATCTGCGTAGGGGTCACATCCAGACAGTAGGCGCAGCAGCTGCAGCCCAGTTAACTCCACTGGGCTGCTACAACAGGGCTAGAATGATAGGAGGGAAGTGCGGCATCTGCCTCTAACATGCCGAGTCATGAATCTTGGCGTGACAGGCACCAGATGCCTAACCCTACCTACCGCTTCCAGTACTAGTGGCTGTAGCCACAATGTGGCTCTAAACATGAGAATGAACATGTGAAGACTGCACTCCTCCATGTCCTTTCAACACATAGGGTTTGCCCCAAACTAAGGGTGAGTCACAATGGCACCTCCAAGGGCCAATAGCAGAGCGCCACATCATCAGTGAGGTCACCAGCGGCCTATCGGGATCTGCCACGTCA
The DNA here is from genome assembly GCF_048569485.1 of Anomaloglossus baeobatrachus. Classification (NCBI taxonomy): domain Eukaryota; kingdom Metazoa; phylum Chordata; class Amphibia; order Anura; family Aromobatidae; genus Anomaloglossus; species Anomaloglossus baeobatrachus. Next base: position 784,840,617 of record NC_134353.1, read on the forward strand.
CTGTTGACACAATGGCAGCACATCCCCAAACACCCTAGCAGTCATCATCTGATGACCAATGGTGGGGTGCCAGGTCATAGGGGCAGGCCTCCGCGAGCCAGTCCAGAGTGATCACATCATCAGAACACCTGATGCCATCCCGCCTATCAGGGCCTGCCACCTCATGGACATGCCCAGTGAAGTCCTTACTGGACTTAAGGGGGCTTTACACGCTGCGACATCGCTAATGCGGAGTCGTTGGGGTCACGGAATTTGTGACGCACATCCGGCCGCATTAGCGATGCCGTTGCGTGTGACACCGATAAGCGATTTTGCATCGTTGCAAAAACGTGCAAAATCGCTAATCGGCGACATGGGGGTCCATTCTTAAAAATCGTTACTGCAGCAGTAACGAAGTTGTTCCTCGTTCCTGCGGCAGCACACATCGCTCCGTGTGACACCGCAGGAACGAGGAACCTCTCCTTACCTGCCTCCCAGCTGCTATGCGGAAGGAAGGAGGTGGGCGGGATGTTACGTCCCGCTCATCTCCGCCCCTCCGCTGCTATTGGGCGGCGGTTCAGTGACGCTTCAGTGACGTCGCTGTGACGCCGCACGGACCGCTACCTTAGAAAGGAGGCGGTTCGCCGGTCACAGCGACGTCGCCGGGCAGGTAAGTATGTGTGACGGGTCTGGGCGATGTTGTGCAGCACGGGCAGCGATTTGCCCGTGTCGTGCAACAGATGGGGGCGGGTACCCACACTAGCGGGACCGATATCGCAGTGTGTAAAGTAGCCTTTAGGCTTTGATGCACCAAGTGCCTGAGCATACTCAGTAGCCTTAACGGCAGATTTAGTCTCAGAAATCAGCCTGAGCATGCTCAGTAGACACAACACAGGCCTTGGACACAGAATGAAGTCCAAGTACCTGAGCAAAGAGGCTTTTCGCACAAAGTCTGGGAGCAGGCGCTGTAGCCTGAACTAAGAACTTAGGCTCAGAAATGGTACTAACAGGCTGAGCATGCTCACCAGGCAAAACACTGTACTTAGGCTCTGGCTGGGGCAATTCAGCACGCACATTCGCCCTAGATGCCTCTCCACACTTAGACGTGGAGGAAGAAGAAGCCAGCTGGACGTTTGCAGGAACCGCAGCAGGCTGCTTGCGGCTACGGCAGCGCCGATTTGTAACACTCCTACCCCCAAAAATTGAATGCATAATTTCAGAGTACTTCAACAAAGTATTAGTTTAAGGGTATGCGTATTTATGCAACCAATTACTTTAACTATTTTTTTTCTCTTCCTGAAAAAAATATTCAGTTTATTTTTCAATTGAATGTTACAGATTGATTCTTCTTGGTATGATTTTTTTTAAACAACAGAAACGTGGCATTTTAACAACTGTGTGCAGACTCTTTTAAAATTACTGTATGTACAAATTAATGTCTTGGTAAACTACATGAATAAAGGTTATCACATGGCTGGGTTTCTAAAGTCTAATAATAGAGCAAATGGAGTATAGTAGTTAAAGTTACACTGTTAGGCTGTTCTCATTTTTCTTTTTCATAAATCAGATCATAGTATGGAAAAAAGAAAAACATAAAAAAAATCCAAAGACATACTGATAGGAAAGTTAGATTATGAGCCCCAATGGGTACCGTGTTGTGGATGGGTGTAAAGCACTATGAAATTAGTGACGCTACATAATACATATATTATAAATATTATTATTATATCATATATAATATATATTATTATTATTATACAAACCTGATTTCAAAAGTAGATAACTGTACAATGACCCATTCCCTTTAAAGTGTTGGTGGGATTGCAAACACTTAAAGAGTAGAGATGAGTGAACCCTAACAGTAAAGTTTGGTCTTCGTACCGAACACAAACTTTTCCAAAAAATCAGTGTTCAAGTGTGGAGTTTGGGTTCTTTATACAGTATGTGCTGACCATGCGAAGGAGCATCGCGGTGCTTTGGTATGCTCGGTGCTCAGCGAGCCATGTGCAGTCTCTGAATAACTCGCACTGGTGGTAAAATCAGTGTTATCAGATGTAGTGTGAATAATAGAAAAATTAAAAAATATGCTCTACTTCACTGGAAATACTTTGTTTATGAGTGTCTGTTTGTGGGTGAAGAGCCGAGCTGCCCAATCAGTGACTTCCAATGAGGTTTGCGTCCAGAATAGATCTTTATATAAAGTCCAGCTGAATCTGCCGAACCCAAAGTTCATCCTGTCCTTTCATCTATATTAAAGAGCATTTACACTGGTAATCGGACGGTATAAACAGGTTACAAAACACTGAATGTATGAGCAAAAAGCTGTTTCTTCAAGTAAAATGATTTTTAAATTGGAGACCACTGGAAAGATCCCAAAGTATGGGATCTGATCTGGCTTATGAGAAGCTATAGTGGGGACCACGGGGAAGACTATTCTCCTTGCGGAGACCTTACAAATCAGTCTGGCTGCCAGTGAGGGGGTCTTATAGCTGCAATGCCTTTCTGGGAAATATTCAAATTGTCTATAGCTTCTCATAAGCCAGAGCAGATCTCATACTTTGCACTGACGAGGGGCAATCACCCCAAAACACCGTGTCTGCAAATTGCGGTTCTGATCTGGTATAAATCCTAAGTCATGTGAAAAGGCTTGTTAAAAGGCCACTTTTGACTTTCAGGATTGCTACTTCCAATAGGTGGCGCTAGAGTTTGTCTCCTTCTTGGAGAAACATTTTAAATTGGATACATACTACAATTACAGCCTATGTTCACAGAATGATCTAGCAGTGACTGGAATTGCAGCCTGCCTGTCTAAACAGGCTGTTAAATGAATGCCGATCAGCTTCTATGTGGCCAATCTGCTGTCGTTTACAGCCACGGATGAGCCAGTATAAATGAACCCTAACTCCTGACTTTTTCTATGTAATTTATATTATATGATTAGAAATCCCCTTTCCATATTTACAGCAGGAACACTGTAACAGATTTGGCAAGGCAAAGGGATAATCATGTACTGTAATATTATTATCTCAGAGTCTTGTAGTCAAAGCCATTAAGGTGCTTTATTTTCTTTGGTCTTTCTTTACTGTTTATACTCATCTGTGGGCTAAGATCCCATGGCATGAATCCTACCATGTATAAACATATGTCTTTTTCTTCCATGGCTCAAAAAAGGATCCCTTGTGTACACTTACATCTGCTGGATTCCTATTTGATAACTATGGAACATCTGCCCATCCCTACAGTATACTTTTTCTCTCTAATTATTTGCTCAATTTAGCCCAAAATAACCATTTACATAAATGTATATTGTGCGGAAATTTCATTCTTTGTAGCGGCTATGCCAAAGTAAAAAGCCATGGAGAGTATTTAAGATAAAGGTGCTAAAAGCACAGCTATTAAAGATAGTGCCACAGTTTCCAGTATAAATAAATCTGTCATAGGTTTTATTTAAAATTAATTTATATTTACATGGAACAATCCAAAAAGTATTACTGTTGTTGTACCGTGAAAGAAAAAAAAATATTTGATCCCTTACTGATTTTGTAGGTTTGCCCACTGACAAAGGGTTAAAAAATGTAACAGTCAATGATAGAATATCCAAAATAAAATCCAGAAAATCACATTGTATAAATAATATAAATTGATTTGCACTTTGCTGAGATAAATAAGTATTTGATCCCTCTGGTAAACAAGATACTTGGTGGCAAAACCCTTGTTGGCAAGCACAGCAGTCAAACTTTTTTTGTAGTTGATGATGAGGTTTGCGCACATGTCAGGAGGAATTTTGATCCCCTCCTCTTTGCAGATAATCTTTAAATCATTAAGATTTTGAGGCTGTTGCTTGGCAACTCTGAACTTCCACTCCCTCCTTAAGTTATCTATGGGATTAAGGTATGGAGACTGGCTAGGCCACTCCATGACCTTAATGTGCTTCTTTTTGAGCCACTCCTTTGTTGCATTGGCTGTATGTTTTGGTTCATTGTCGTCTTGTTGGAAGAATCAGCCAGGACCCATTTTTAATGTCCTGCTGAAGGGAAGGAGGTTATCACTCAGGATGTTATGGTACATGGCTCCATCCATTGTCCCATTGATGTGGTAAATAGTCTTGTGCCCTTAACAGATCAACACTCCCAAACATAATGTTTCCACCTTCATGCTTGACAGTGGGGATGGTGTTATTTGGGTCATAGGTAGCATTTCTCTTCCTCCAAGTGAGTTGGGTTAAGGCCAAAGAGCTCAATTTTTGTCTCATCTGATCACAGCACCTTCTCCCAGTCAGACTCATAATCATCCTGGTGTTCATTGGCAAACTTTAGACGGGCCTGCACATATGCCTTCTTGAGCAGTGGGACTTTGTGGACACTGCAGAATTTTAAGCCATTACAGCATAATGTGTTACCATTGGTTTTCTTGGTGACAGTGATCCCAGCTGCCTTGAGATCATTAACAAGTTCCCCCCGTGTAGTTTTCAGTTGATATCTCACCTTCCTCATGATCCTGGATACCCCACGAGTTGAGGTTTTGCAAGGAACCCCAGATCGATGTCGATTGACACTCATTTTTTATTTCTTCCATTTTCTTACTATTGCACTAACAGTTGTCTCCTCACACAGCATTTTACCTATGGTTTTGTAGCCCATTCCAACTTTGTGCAAGTCTATGATCTTGATCCCTGACATCCTAAGAAAGCTCTTTGGTCTTGCCCATGTTGTAAAGGACTGAGCCTGTGAACCGGAGACTTTTATACAGGTGACAATTTAAGACAGCTGTCTTTAATGCAGGTAATGAGTTGATTAGGAATGTCTAAGTGGTCTGTAGGAACCAGAACTCTTAATGGTTGGTAGGGGATAAAATACTAATTATGCTCTGCAAAATGCAAATAAATTAATATAATTTATACAATGTGATTTTCTGGATTTTTTTTTGGATATTCTATCTCTCACTGTTAAAATAAACCTACCCTTAAAATTATCGACTGTTCATGTCTTTGTCAGTGGCCAAACTTACAAAATCAGCAAGGGATCAAATAATTATTTCCATAAATAAGAGATTACCGTGAAGTGGTTATGGGGGCAGTAATGAATTGATCAATACATTAGCTAAATATCTCTTTTTCAAATAATCCTCAGCAGTTATGCAATGTCACATTTCAATTTTTTCAATTTTTCATATGGCTAATTGTATTTTTCATTCCTTATGTATTATATAGCAGTTATGCTTGTTCATATTTCTCTGAATTTGGTGTACAGCTTTCAGTTCACATAGATTGTGTATTTTTTGGCCAGCACCCTGTTCACATTTACAATGGTGTTCCAGCAGTCTTCTTGATTGTTGAGTAAAAAACATAGTCAATGACATTTGAAAGGCGAGCCATTACTAAAGTATGCTATAGCTGAATGAAAAAAGAAGACATGGACTACACATTCAAATCTTATACATTGTATTATTGTGGTTAAGGTTTTTAGTTAACATTATGACCAGAATACATGAAGTCCACTGCCACATCATGGCAAACATCTTAGTGGGTCCCTAACATTACCTGGTGTAGCAGCAATATTCCACTAATAGGAGGAGAAGCCTAGATGCCCAATAGCACCATGTTGTAAAGCAAAGCCCTCAAAGCTCCAGGTCATATCACCCCACAGGTACAGTATCACAGGAGCAATGATCACAACACAGCACCGATGCCAAGTAAATAAATCTCAAAACTTACCTTCCATATTTTCTCAGACAAAACCTGAGAGCAAGAAACCCTCTTACAGCCTCCTAGTAACCTTAAAAAAGACCTGCGCCAAATGAAATAAGTTCTGGTACCAATTAAAATAAAAAAGAGGAGACAAGCTACTATTCACTTGGTGTTTGTACTGTGTGGTGGCTGATGTTGCTGAGATGCCGTGCCTATGGGTTAGTGTTGTCTGGGGCTATTTCGGCTTTGAATTACAGTGTGGGTTCTGCAGAGAGCCTAAATCGCTCCACCTGCCAGCATAGTGCTAGAGATCATGGAGCGGTGCTACACCTATCATATCATGGATCCACTGAAAGGTTTACTGTAATATGGCAGTGGGTTTTATATACTCAGATAAGAATGTTAATAAGAATCTCATTCATTTTGCTTAGTCTCCATAATTCAATGTATAATATTTGAATGTGCAATTCGTTATTTTCTACAGTTATGTCATATTACTAAAGTATGTTGTGGGGTTTAAGTCTATTTTCTCCAAAAGGGTAAAGATTCTAATAATTTTGTGAATGAGCTTTCAAAATCTCCATCTTTACCAAGCAATGTTGTGTGAGACTGTGACCGGGGTTATCTATGACGGCCGGTATGTCTCGCCCCGGTTGTGCTCACTCCATGATAGAAAGTAACTCCACTCCAGGGTTAATGCTGTTTCCCTACAGGCTGAAAGAAGGGTTAAAAGGAAACAGGAACAAGGGCGGGGTGTGCCGGGTGTGAGGGAGTGAACACAACTCCCTGAGTTCTCTGCCGGAGAGGCACATGTGTACTGTTGTGGACTTTTGTTTGGATATTAAACCGTGTGCTGTGACCCTTGGTGCCTGGATCCCGTGTCTTCTGCTGCGCAGCCGACCACGCTACCTCACATATGGTGGAGAATCGGCGGGCATGCCAGCCCGGTGAGGTGTAGCTTCCATTTCTGGTGACCCGGTAGCACATGTCCTGGATTCAAGTGGCTATACTACAGCCCAAACCCGGCGACACCATGGAGGAAATACTAAAGCAGCAGCAACAGATCAATGCACACCTGCTCCGGTCGTTGGATCATCAGCAGCAATCTTTGAAATTGCAGGAACAAAGGCACCAAGAACAGATGGTTCTACTGGCCAAGTCGATCCGTGCCGGACCGGCAGCAACAACCCTGGGACCGGGTGACGACGGCAGCGTCCGGAAAGCGGTGAGACAAGCGTTGCAAAAGATGACCCCGGGGGATGATGTGGAAGCGTTCCTGGCGGTGTTTGAGCGGGTGGCCGAGCGGGAAAAGCTGCCGACCCCCCAGTGGGCTGAGGTATTGTCGCCCTATCTGACGGGGGAGCCCCAAAAAGCGTACCTGGACCTCTCTACCGAGGACGCCATAGAATATGCGACTTTGAAAGCCGAAATACTGGCTCGGTTGGGGGTGAATACCTATGTACGGGCTCAGCGGGTAAAACAGTGGTTCTATGAGGAAGCCAAACCCGTACGCTCCCAGGCCTATGACTTGTTGCATCTCGTAAAAAAGTGGTTGCAGCCTGACACTCTGAGCCCGGCGCAAATGGTGGAAAGGGTAGTAGTTGATCGTTTTGTGCGCACTTTACCCGTCACCATTCAACGGTGGGTAGGACAGGGCGACCCGAGTACCCTGGACCAATTAGTGTCCCTGGTAGAGCGGCATGTGGCTACGCAGGACTTGATACGGGACACAGACTTTGCGTACCGCCCGTCGGTCCGGCCCCTCCAAGCCTAGGGCCAAGGACCCACCGCTGCCACCGGTGCAGGAGTCCGCTACCGTCCCGTCTGAGGCCGCGCCCGCCGTCCCTGAGGTCCGGAAGGTTCCGTACCCTAAACGACAACTCGTCAAGGGGGTTTCCTTCCCTATTAGATGTTGGCGGTGCCAGCGGGTGGGACATATGGAAGCCCAGTGTCCACTCACCATGGAGCCCATGGATTGTGGGGTTACCCGGCGGGGTTCAATGTATGCTCAGGTGGTGTGTACCGCTGACCTGGTCTCCCCAGAGACTGAGCCCCACTTGTGCCAAATACAGGTGAATGGATGTCTGGTTACAGGCTTGTTGGATTCCGGAAGCTTAGTGACCCTTGTGCGATCAACCCTAAGGGCTAAAGTAAAGGCCACAGGACGTACCGTGGGGGTGGTTTGCATACATGGGGACCGCCGAGACTATCCCACGGGGATTGTCACCATCACAGCACCTTGCGGTCAGGTGCAACATGAGGTGGGACTTATAAACACTCTTCCCTATGACGTGATCCTAGGAAGGGATCTGCCCTATTTTTGGACTTTATGGAAGGGACCTCCTAAGTCCCCTCAGATATTGGTCAGTCCGGGACCTGAGCCCTACAATCCTGAATCCGGGACGCCTGCCGTAGGGGTTCCCATGATAGGGACAGAATGTGAACCCGATAGGTCGCCCCCAGAGGTATTGGCAGGAGAGGCTGAGACGGTCGAACCCATCCCGGAGTTGGAGGCGTCCCCGGATACGTTTGGGACAGCCCAACTGCAGGACTCTACATTAATACATGCCCGGAGTCGGGTGACAGTAGTTGACGGGGTGGCACAGCTGCCCGGTGCCCAGGTAAGGTACCCCCATTTCGCTCTTAAGCAGGATTTACTCTACCGGGTAGATGACATACAGGGCGTGGGGGTAGAGCAGTTGGTGGTGCCCCAGCCGTATCGCCGGCGGGTCCTCAACTTGGCTCATAAACACCTGATGAGTGGCCACCTAGGGGTCAAGAAAACGCAGGAGCGAATATTGCAAAGGTTCTATTGGCCCGGGGTCTTTGGGGAGGTAAAACGGTTCTGCGAAACCTGCCCGGAGTGTCAGCTTACCGCACCCCTGACCCACTTTCGCAGTCCGTTGGTACCGTTACCCATTATAGAAGTCCCTTTTGAACGGATAGGGATGGATCTGGTGGGGCCCCTCGTAAAGTCTGCTCGAGGGCACCAACACATCCTGGTGATCGTTGACTATGCCCCCCGGTATCCAGAGGCGATACCTTTCAGACGTACTGCGGCGAAGCTTATAGCTCGGGAGTTGTTTGCTGTGTTTTGCCGGGTGGGGTTGCCCAAGGAGATCCTTACGGATCAGGGGACCCCATTCATGTCTAAAGTGACCAAAGAGCTATGCCGGCTACTCCAGATCAAGCAGTTGCGTACGTCTGTGTATCATCCTCAGACGGATGGGTTAGTAGAACGATTCAATAAAACCCTGAAAACCATGCTCAAAAGGGTGATCTCCAAAGACGGGAAAGACTGGGATATGATGCTTCCCTATTTGATGTTTGCCATACGAGAGGTGCCACAGGCATCCACGGGGTTTTCGCCTTTTGAGTTGTTATACGGGCGACATCCCCGGGGATTGTTGGACCTGGCAAAGGAAACATGGGAGCAAGAGCCCACCCCCCATAAAAGTGTGATTGAACACATTTTAGGAATGCAGAATTGCATAAGCGCAGTCATGCCAATTGTGAAGGAGCATTTACAGGAGGCTCAGGCCGCACAAAGCGGCCGCTACAATAGACAAGCCACCGTGTGGACCTTTAAACCCGGGGATCGGGTGTTGGTTTTAATCCCCACGGCGGATAGTAAATTCCTGGCTCAGTGGCAAGGCCCCTACGAGATAAAGGAAAGAGTCGGGGTGGTCAACTATAAGGTATTGCAGCCCGGTAGGCGGAAACCTGAACAAATATACCATGTCAACCTATTAAAACCTTGGCAGGAACGGGAAAGCCTGATGGTTGTTTTTTCCCCATCTCCCTCCTCTTCGGGTCGTTCACATCCGGCTCCAGCGACCTCCGGAGAGGACGAACCGGAAGTAAGGATTGGAGAAGCCCTCACCAAGACACAGAGGAGAGAGGCCAGACGGCTGGTTCAGCAGAACCCCGATGTCTTCTCCGAGCTGCCTGGTAGGACCAGTCTGATACGACATGATATTGTCACCGAGCCCCACCTGAAGGTACGCCTGAAGTCATACCGCGTGCCGGAGGCTCGACGACAAGCCATATCAGAGGAAGTGAAGACAATGCTACGCCTGGGGGTCATCGAAAAATCCCGGAGTGAATGGGCTAGTCCCATTGTCCTAATACCAAAACCCGATGGCTCCTTAAGGTTCTGCAATGACTTTAGGAGATTGAACGAAATATCCAAGTTCGATCTCTACCCCATGCCCCAGGTGGATGAGCTGATTGATAGGCTGGGACAGGCGCGATATTTCACCACGCTCGACCTGACCAAGGGGTACTGGCAGGTGCCACTGACAGAGTCCGCCAAGGAGAAAACCGCTTTTGTTACGCCGGAGGGTCTCTTCCACTATGTTGTCTTGCCTTTTGGGTTACATGGCGCTCCGGCCACGTTCCAGAGGTTGATGGACTTGGTGCTGGAACCCCACCAGGCGTATGCATCAGCGTACCTTGATGACATCATTATTTACAGCTCCGAGTGGCAGACCCACTTGGAACAGGTACAAGCGGTGGTGGACGCGCTTCGAACAGCCGGATTGACAGCCAATCCCAAGAAATGTGCGTTGGGACTCACGGAAGCCCGCTACTTGGGCTACGTGATAGGCCAAGGAGTGATTAAGCCCCAAATTAACAAGGTTGAGGCGATCCAGAAGTGGCCTAGACCCCTGACCACGAAGCAGGTTAGGGCCTTCCTGGGTATCGTGGGGTACTACAGGAGGTTTGTAAAAGATTTTGCGGGACTATCAGCCCCCTTGACGGACCTTCTCAAAGGCAAGAAGTCCGTCATGGTGCGCTGGACTCCGCAGGCCGAGGACTCCTTCCGGGCCCTGAAGGGGGTTCTGTGCGGACAGCCCGTTCTTGTAAACCCTGATTTCCGGAAGGAGTTCATAGTACAGACTGACGCCTCGGAGGTCGGCCTGGGGGCAGTGCTGTCACAGGTGGTTCAGGGGAGGAACACCCCGTCACCTTCTTAAGTAGGAAGCTCACCCCTCCCGAGCGGAATTATAGCGTAGTGGAGAAGGAGTGCCTGGCGATCAAGTGGGCCTTGGAGTCCCTACGCTATTACCTGCTGGGACGGCAGTTTCGCTTGGTGACGGATCACTCTCCACTGGTCTGGATGAGGTCCGCCAAGGAACGAAATGCCCGGGTTACCCGGTGGTTCCTTTCTCTGCAGAAATTCCGGTTTACGGTTGAACACCGGGCCGGTAGGTTGCAGGGCAACGCCGATGCCTTGTCCCGCGGCCCGTGTTTGATGGCGGGAGTTCAACCCCGCACGCTTAAACTGAGGGGGGGTATGTGAGACTGTCACCGGGGTTATCTATGACGGCCGGTATGTCTCGCCCCGGTTGTGCTCACTCCATGATAGAAAGTAACTCCACTCCAGGGTTAATGCTGTTTCCCTACAGGCTGAAAGAAGGGTTAAAAGGAAACAGGAACAAGGGCGGGGTGTGCCGGGTGTGAGGGAGTGAACACAACTCCCTGAGTTCTCTGTACTGTTGTGGACTTTTGTTTGGATATTAAACCGTGTGCTGTGACCCTTGGTGCCTGGATCCCGTGTCTTCTGCTGCGCAGCCGACCACGCTACCTCACAGTTGTAATAATGTGACCAGCTACACCAATTTTAATGTTTTATGCCAAGCACTACTTCTGTAAGTTGACTTGAGGTTGGGAGGATGAGTAATGGCTCATGTCCTCTTGCATACTGCTTCCGATGCAAGAGCATCAGAAGCGATATGCTAATTACCCTCTGCTGCGGGTGTCTCTGCATGCACCGCACTGCATTCGTATAACATGCGAGTGCAGTGTGATGATTCCCACGCTCCCATAGGGTTGCATGGGGGTGCATGAGCTGAGACTTGCTGCAAAACACAGCATGCTGTGAGCACCGAGAGCACAATTCGTGCCACAGAAAATGAAGCAAGAGGACACTGTCACATAGATTAATACTGATGCGAGTGCAGTTCGATTTTGTATTGGATCGCACTCATATATGAAAATTCCAATTGGACATGGGCCCTAATAATGTAAAATGCATTTCCAGGACTGGTTTTCGTAGTGGCCCTGAAGACACTCATGACAATAAGTGATACCATCTAAGCCTGGATCTGATATGTCTATAGCACCTTCAGAATAAGGTACAGCATGGAAATATTTGCATAAAATGTCTTTAAAGTTAAGCGTTTACCTATTTCCTCTAGTTTTCCAGAAGGTTAGCTTGTGCCCTCAAAGTCATAGATCAAACATATATTTTAGATTTTTCAAGTGGAGGTCAATATAATAATGCTGGACTAAGTTATCCATGCTGCAAATATTCAGCCCCTCTAAAATTTGTGTTACTACACTTATAAGATTTATCATTTATTTGCTTTTTGTTTTGGGTTGTATTGAATATTCTTATTTACAGTAATACACGCATGACAGTTACAGTGATAAAAAAAAGTTAGAAAATAAAATTGCTGTTTTTCTATTTCGTTTGGATTTATCAGATTTGACAGCACAAACATTATATTTCAAAGAGATAAAATTCATCTACAGTGAAAATGCTTTTGGTGTTGTGTTTAGTTTTCTTGGCAGCCTGACAGGTAATTCGTATAAATCAGACAGCGTAATATCATCTACAACAAGAAATGCTAGGTTGTATATTGACTTTTTATTGACAGTTTTTATTCATATGACCTTTGTTTCGTCTAGCATAATATGACCAGACTTTTTTATTTTACAGTAAATGCAAAATATTTCTAAGCAGGTTTTTATGTCAAGAAGATAGGTCTGGTCATTATACCAGTGATGAATAAAAGTGCTGCGTGATCTCATGGTATGTATGATAGAACCTACTAATGTGAAATATGAAAGTTCAGCAACCAGCTAAAGTCAAGAAAAGTAACCAATGGAAGATGCCATAGAAACCAATGGTAAAATAAAATAAATAAAATCGCGATATAAAAAATGAAATACTTATTGCCAGTAGAGATAAGCTTTTCTTAGGAAAAATTATACATTTCTGCTTAAGTTTTTCATAATCATGTGCTGTAATTTTTAGCTTTAGCGTGAATGCTTGTATAGCCCTTAAGTGGTCAAATTATGTTGCTTTCCATTAGACATATTTTAATAAAACCACTGGATAAAGTACTTTGTCTACTAACCAAGTATCATAAAAATAGCCGAGGACTATTACAATTTCAAAGCCTTCTTTTGTGTTGGTAGAAGTAGTGATGCAGATATATAAAGAAGAGCTGAGACACCCAACTGGTGAACCCTTAGATAAACTACTTGAGGCATAGTACAGTACCTGTAAAAAGTATTCAAACAAGGGGCCCTTTTCCTAAAAAAAAAATCACATTACACTTGTAAACGTAAATGTATATTGTTGGGATTTCATGTGAAATCTGAATACAAAATAGCAAGTATCTGAATAGTGTAAAGGAAATGATACATGAAAAATTGAAATCTGAAAATTGTCATGTGCATTTGTATTCAGCCCACGAGTCAATACTTTATAAGACCACCTTTCTAGGCCATTACTGCTGCAAGTCTTTTGGGGTATGGCTCTACCAGTTTTGCACATCTAGAGGATGACATTTTTGCCCTTTTTTTGGATGGATTTGTGCTCAGCATTTTTCAGTCTTGCTACAGCTTCTTATTTGGATTTAGGTCTTGACTGTGACTGAACCATTAAAACACATGAATATGCTTTGATTATTTGATTGAAACTATTCCATTGTAGCTCTGGCAGTGGTTTTAGGGTCATTGTCCTTCTGGAAAGTTAACCTATGCCCTAATCTCAAGTTTATTGCAGCGTCTAGCAGGTTTTCCTCCAGGATTACCCTGTATTAGCTCTAACCACCTTCAATCAGCTCTGACCAGCTTTCCTGTCCCTGCTGAAGAAAAGCCTCCCCACAGCATGATGCCACCATTATGTGTGACGGTGGGGGTGGTGTTTTCAGGGTGAAGTGCAGTGTTAGTTGTGCACCACACATAGCATATTGCATTTACCCCAAAAATTTCTACTTTGGTCCTCATATGAGCAACACTTTTGGTAGGTGTCATGTGATTAATACTGCAATGCTCCATCATATGGAACCCCCACCATCCAATCATACACATGAGGTAGAAAGAAAGAGGAATGAGTTGTGAAAGGGGAGAAAGAGTGATGGTAAATGAGGGACCTGATTTCAAAATGAAAATATGAGTAAAAATTACAATTTTTTTCCTGGATCATTGATTGTAAAAGTTTAGAGGTATTTAATTTAGCACATCCTAATTGTGCCAAATAATCAGCTACCATTTTATAACAAACATTGTGATCAATTATGAGTTATTTTTATGTGATAAAAGAAAATGACTTTACCTTCTACTGCATTCATATTAGTATTTAACTGAACACAAGTGCAAACTCCTGCCATCATTTGTCACCAAAATTTGACCTTCAAAATACACTAAGGTGACAGAAGCAATGGTATTATTTAAGTTGACCTCAAAGTCCAATGTATATTACCTTCTGCTGAGATGTGTCCTAGACATTGAATGCTCTTGGAGGTCCAGGTAAGTTTAAGGTTTTCTATTTTAGAGAAAAAGAAAATTTGTTTTACAGGAAACCTAACAGAAGAAATTTATAAAATGTAATTTAATGTACAATTAAGAAAAATGTTTAAATAACTTAGTTCTATGCTGATGGTTTTTCACTTGAAGTTTCAGGCCAAAAAGTTTGAGACTGCACAACTGAGAGGTTTTGATGATAACCTATCAACAGTGTAGCCATGGAGCATTTGAGTGCTTCATAAAGGAACCTGTCGGCGTGTTTATACTAATGGAGGTAGACAACAGGCTACATAGGCTCAGTCTTCCTCCCACTCTTGCCTTTTGCCCACAAAAAGTACAATTTTTGAAGAGATCTAATGTGCCACTCATAAGAAATCCAGCATAGAAGCAGTATGTAAATCAGGCTGAAGTGCACTGGGGGGTGTCAATGCACTTGGTCTGCTTCTTCTTCTATAGCAGTGCACTTTGAGGTTTTGTTACACATGGCCCCTATGGTGGATTTCTTATAAAAGATCTCCAGCAATTCATACGATGTTCACAGAAAAGATGTATGAAATTGAAACTTCCAAGTTATTTATCCATTAAAATTGCCATGCAGTGAGACAACACAGAAAAACACCATCGGAAAATAAAGAAAAAACTGATACGTTTTGGCTATGCCTTATTCTTGGTTTGACGAAACGCGTTGATTTCTTTTTTTTTCCCATGGTATTTTTCTACATTGTCTGAACACATGATGATCTAATGGACAAATACATTGGAAGTTGTAATTCAACACATTTTCTCTGTGAACGTCGTATTGTTCTTATTATAGCTGGAATATTGACTTCTTTCATTTAGTTTTCATACCTGCTAAAAGTTCACTCTGTGTGATTCCCACAGGATCCAGAATCTGGTGACACAAGTAAGCTTACACTAAGTTTTGTATTTGAAGAGATTTCTCATAAAAAGTGCATCAGAGCTCTACAAAAATATGATTTTCATTGATGAACAAATGTCTATATAGCCATACTATTACTTCCATATGGAAAAATGGGATAACATGTTCCCTTTAAGTCACCAAATGAAACAATATCTACATAATACCTGGATTGATTAGCAACAAATATTTGTGCATTTGGTAAAAGATGTTGCTGGAAATTAGAATTTAGGTTTCCAGGACACCACTGAAGTTGACAAATATCGGAAAGGGAGATGTTATCTGGTCAAAAACATCAAATGTCAAAATATCAGCAAAGAATAAGATAAATTAAAAAAAATCACATTGTTAATGTACACTAAATGACAAGACTTTAAAAAATTGTTCTGATAGGTCTCTTAAATGAGAAAATTAAGAAGAAAACATTATTTAAAGGCTTGGCCATTATGTAGACAAACCCTTCAGGACATGAGTTTTTGCCTCTAATAAAATAACAAAAAACACATACTCACCTCCGCTGCCGTTCCAGAGATGTCGGTACCAGTACTTGCTCTCCCGGGGCTCACGTGATGTTGTTATGTCATGCAAGCCCTGCCCCAATCAGTGCTGACCTCACTCTCCCCACCTTCAGATGAATTGAACATCAAGAGGAAGCAGTTGGTTAGTGAGAGGGAAGCCAGGGCTGTATGGGGCAGAACTCGCGTGACATAACAATGTCCTCTGAGCCCCGGGAGAGCAAGTGCCGACACTTCTTTAAAGGCACCGGAGGTGAGTATAAGTGTTTTTTTTAATGTGACATAAGCCCTGGGATAGCGAGTTCCGACAACACTGGAACCGCACCACAGCTGAGTATGTGTTTTTAAGTGCTTTTATTTTAACATGGGGAAACACTCAGATTCAGAAGGGGTTGTCCGAATAGTGGACAACCCCTTTCACTGATGAGGGAGAAAAAACTTTTATTAAAGATACTTTTTATCCTATGTTTGCACGCTGCTCAAGCTTAAAATTCTTTGGTAAATGCAGAAAATAACAGTTAACAGTACTTTTTTTTTTAGATATTATGCTTTCTTATTACAGATAGGTCTTTCTTTACTCCAATTCTTTATAGATGAGGTATATGAAAAAGATCGACAATGCAGTTTACACATGTGAGAAAGAAGCACAATTGTTTCCCTTTGTTTTTCTTTGTGATAGAAAAAGTCCAATAAAAAGTAAAGTAAAGAGTCTTTTTCCATGTAGCACATTTTATAGTTATCCTTCAACATTTGTTAAAATTGATTTTCAATTTCTTGATGGATGCAACCTGCTATGGGAACAATGATCAATAAAACATAGGCGCTGTTGGAGTTTCTGGCTTTTGATGATTTATCTTTTAGTAGTAGTCAAGGGAAAGACATCTGAATTATTTTTCTTTCTGAAATTGTGTTTATTATCATTATCTTCTCCAATCTATGGATAAGATCTGAAAACATTACAAAAGACATGATAAAGCTTTATTATAAACAGATCCAGTCTATTCACGTCTCACTATACTGTTACTATTGTTATATACTGTGAAATTATTTTTAAAATACTTGAGGTGGGTTTACTCTTGTTGAAAGACCTCTAATCGGTTAAAGATTGCCGAATGGCAGTCATATCATTGCCTATTTTGGCACGTCGACCACACTTTGCACATAGAACAATTTATAATAGACCGTCAGGAGTTTATAGACTGTCATATTTTTGACATGTTCTGTTTATATTAGACAATTTGCTACCGAGAATGATGATTCTTTAGCTGGCCTAAAAATAATTTCACTGACCGAATCCGAATTTAACTTTTTTTATATGGTGATTCTGAGCCTGTTTACTCTAGCTGGTTATCAAGAAAAGAATGTTCCTCCGAACGCTCATTCAAGATAATTTTCCACTGTAAAATTCACCCTAAGAAATACACATAAGAAAAATGCAGGATATACATAAGAAAAATCAACAATTCCTCTCCTTACCCCTTAAGGACCTATGATGTACATTTTTGTCCTTGGTTGACAAAGGCAATATATCACCATGTTTGTGCTACCCCATCCGAGAGCAAAATATAGGGTTCTTTTCCACTTTCGTACTGCTTCCGATGCAAGAGCATTGGACGCGATATGCTAATGACCCTCTGCTGTGAGCATCAGCCGAGGGTCATGCGACTGTGATGTGATTTTGCGATTGTATCACAGCTGCAGAGAAAAGGGAGGGAGTACTTTCTCCCCATCTCCTCTGCTGTCTGTCTCTGCGTATATCGCACTGCAGTTGCATAAAATGCGAGTGCAGTGCGATGTTTCACACACTCCCTTAGGATTGTATGGGAGCTGAGACTTGCTGCAAAACGCAACATGCTGCAATTGAACCAAGAGCACGATTTGTGACGAAGAAAAGTAAGCAAGAAGATACTGTCTCATTGATTAATAGTGGTGCAAGTGCAATCCGATGTTTTATTGGTTCGCACTCGCACATGAAAATCGCAAGTTGGAAAGAGACCATAGGGGCACTGTATCACTTACTGGGCTACTAACTGTTATTTTGATAAAATCACTGTTTTAGCTGTTGAAGATCTCCCAGGTCTCTGAATGCTGAGCTCTGTATAACCCCGCTCCACCCAATGACTGTCACCTTTCTTTGTAGACTGTGCACAAGCTGCAAATTAGTGATGGAATTGAATTCTATTTGAAAATAAAAATCGACATGCCAGTATTGCTGCTGTTGCTTCATAGCTGCAATTCCAAAATAATTGAATTTAAAAAAAGTGGTCCATAAGACAATTGTACCCGAAAATGGTCCTGGCTCCCTGCGTTGGTAATAGTTTGTTATTCTCTTCACTTGTAATATATTGTAATATAAAGTTTTTTGTGTTCATGGTGTAGACCATGTATCTCTGTAATTTGAGGGTAATATACATGGTGCATTATCATTTTTTTTTTACAACGAATAGTTCCTTTGTCAGACTTCCCATTATTGCAACTCTACCTATTTTGGGTTTTTTTGCCTACACCTATTTACACCTGAGATATTATGCCTCTTACTGTGCTGGCCAAAAGTATTGGCACCCCTGCAATTCTGTCAGATAATACTCAGTTTCTTCTTGAAAATTATTGCAATCACAAATTCTTTGGTATTATTATCTTCATTTAATTTGTCTTCAATGTAAAAAAAAAAAAAAAATGTCATAAAGCCAAATTGGATATAAAGCCAAACATAAAAAAGGGGTGGACAAAAATATTGGCACTGTTTGAAAAATCATGTGATGCTTCTCTAATTTGTGTAATTAACAGCACCTGTAACATACCTGTGGCACCTAACAGGTGTTGGCAATAACTAAATCACACTTGCAGCCAGTTGACATGGATTAAAGTTGACTCAACCTGTGTTCTGTGTCCTTGTGTGTACAACATTGAGCATGGAGAAAAGAAAGAAGACCAAAGAACTGTCTGAGGACCTGAGAATCCAAATTGTGATGAAACATGAGCAATCTCAAGGCTACAAGTCCATCTCCAAAGAACTGAAAGTTCCTGTGTCTATGGTGCGCAGTGTCGCCAAGAAGTTTAAAGCCCATGGCACTGTGGCTAACCTCCCTAGATGTGGAAGGAAAAGAAAAATTAACAAGAGATTTCAACGCAAGATTGTGCGGATGGTGGATAAAAAACCTCGACTAACATCCAAACAAGTTCAGGCTGCCCTGCAGTCCGAGGGTACAACAGTGTCAACCCGTACTATCCGTCGGCGTCTGAATGAAAAAGGACTGTATGGTAGGATACCCAGGAAGACCCCACTTCTTACCCCGAGACAATAACAAGCCAGGCTGGAGTTTGCCAAAACTTACCTGAAAAAGCTTAAAACGTTTTGGAAGAATGTTCTCTGGTCAGATGAGACAAAAGTAGAGCTTTTTGGGAAAAGCCATCAACATAGAGTTTACAGGAAAAAAAAAGAGGCATTCAAAGAAAAGAACACGGTCCCTACAGTCAAACATGGCAGAGCTTCCCTGATGTTTTGGGGTTGCTTTGCTGTCTCTGGCACTGGGCTGCTTGACCGTGTGCATGCTATTATGAAGTCTGAAGACTACCAACAAATTTTGCAGCATAATGTAGGGCCCAGTGTGAGAAAGCTGGGTCTCCCTCAGAGGTCATGGGTCTTCCAGCAGGACAATGACCCAAAACGTACTTCAAAAAGCACTAGAAAATGGTTTGAGAGAAAGCACTGGAGACTACTAAAGTGGCCAGCAATAAGTCCAGACCTGAATCCCATAGAACACCTGTGGAGAGATCTCAAAATGGCAGTTTGGAGAAGGCACCCTTCAAATCTCAGGGACCTGGAGCAGTTCCAGCAGAGCATTGTAAGAAACTCATTGATGGTAACCGGAAGCGGTTGTTCGCAGTTATTTTGGCTAAAGGTTGTGCAACTAAGTATTAGGCTAAGGGTGCCAATACTTTTGTCTGGCCCATTTTTGGAGTTTTGTGTGAAATGATCAATGATTTGATTTTTGTTTCATTATCGTTTGTGTTTTTTCATTGCAAGCAAATTAAATGAAGATAATAATACCAAAGAATTTGTGATTGCAATCATTTTCAAGAAGAAACTGAGTTATCTGACAAAATTGCAGGGGTGCCAATACTTTTAGCCGTCACTGTATACGACATCTTCGGGGAATGTAATTAATGCGTAGGGCACGTCTAGGTGATTTGTCCAGGTGTCCCCCCCCTCCCGAAGTCTATCTTTACAATCCTCTCTGTGTTATGTCTCACTATTTTATTGTGTTAGCTCTTTCATTTTATATGATATAGAGTGATCGACTTTTTTCCTAACATTGCCTTGTTTCACTTAATATGATTGCATACCAAACACTGAAGGAAAATAAAATCTGCAATAGCTACAATATTTCTGTTAGGCCATGTGCCACTCTGCAGTTTTGTTTCTTTGGCCAAAAAATGCACCCTCTGTCAGAAAAATGCATCTCTGGCTGAAAAAATGCATAAAAAAAGGCTTGCGTTTTTGATGCGTTTTTTCCTCATACATTTTTGTTGATCCATTTTTTTTCACTTCATTGGAAAAACGCAGGGAAAAAACACAAAAAAAATTGACATGCTGCTTCTTTTTCTGCAGGCAAAAAAGAAGTGACGTGCATACAGTCTTTCTGAATTCTCATAGACTTTGCTGGAGAAGGAATTGCATTGCAGTGTAAGGCTACTTTCACACATCCGGTTTGAACCGTGCGGCTCAATCCGGCTGTGAAACCTATGCAACGGATGCGGTGAAAACACTGCATCCTTTGCATAAGTTTTTACATGCGGTCGGTCCGTTTTTTTCCGGTTGCGGCACACTACTGAGCATGCGCAGTGGAAAATACCGCATGCGGCGGCTGGATGTGGTTTTTTCCGCATCGCGACGCATCCGGCATCCATAGGCATGCATTGAAAATGCGCCGCAGCGGCTGGATGTGGCACGATGCGGTTTATTTTTGCCGGAGCAAAAAACGTTGCAGGGAACAATCTATCCGGCCGCCGCATCGGCTAAATCTGCTGCATGCGGCAAAAACCAGATCGAACGCAAGCCCCTGCGGCACAATACGGCACTAATGTAAGTCTATGCAAAAAAAAAACGCAACCGGCGTTACAAAAGCCGGTTGCGGTTTTTCTGCAGAACGCCGTATTGTGCCGCAGAGCAAAATCCGGATGTGTGAAAGTAGCCTAAGGCAACAAAGTGCACCCAAAACTGCACCAAAAATGCATCAAAAACTGCACAATGCGCACAGGGTCTTAGCCTGTTTCAGGGTTCTGCCTGTTGTCATTTGTAATGAAAAACTAATGTAATAATAATAACAATGATAATAATAATAATAATAATAAAAATATTATTACTTAATAATAATAATAATAATAATAATAATAATAATAATAATAATATTATTATTATTATTATTAATAATAATACTATTATTATAATATACAGAAACTGAAACAAAGATGTTAACAGAGTGGTGAAATTACTTGCACACGGTAATATAAATGGGGAGAGGCAAAACTAGAACTACCTAAGGGACTGCAGCCAAAACATATCCACTGTTGGTGACTATAGAAAGAATAATTAAGGAGTTTCACTGTTATATTGCTTTGGCTAACTGACACAAAGAAAGCTTTCTTTTTCCAAAGAATGAATGCATGGTAGATCATAGCTGTCACTTTGAAATTGCATTCATAGAGATA
The DNA here is from genome assembly GCF_048569485.1 of Anomaloglossus baeobatrachus. Classification (NCBI taxonomy): domain Eukaryota; kingdom Metazoa; phylum Chordata; class Amphibia; order Anura; family Aromobatidae; genus Anomaloglossus; species Anomaloglossus baeobatrachus. The sequence continues at coordinate 784,861,972 of NC_134353.1, forward strand.
AAAGGATACATTAAATACTCTTGATACTTAAACCTATTCATTTAAAGATGAAACCAGCAATCTGAAATATAGACTTTTACAAGTATAATTACTACCATGAATATACTTTAATAGCTAAATGATGATCAAGCTAGATCTGTGGCTTAATATAACCCCTTTTGATATAAAGTATCTGCAATGCTTTGCCCTCAATATATTGTTTATAGAAGAAATTATAGATAAGATAAGTCCTCTTAAAATACTTTTGTTATATGTTTCATATTTTACTGTTTTGTGAGTTGAGCTCCTATGCATGTTTCCGAGTATGTATTACAAGCAAACTACGTATATAGTATGTTCCTGCAGTCATCCTTCACAGAGGCTCAAGGAATTGCACCTTTGTCTTAAAGCTGATTCTAAATTTTAATCCAACCAAAAAATGTGCATAGAATATGTGTTTTGTCCAGGTATATTAAACTTTGAGAATATGTTAATAGGTTAAATGGATTTGTATTAGAGATAAGCAAATTTATTTCAGTGAACTTGAATATACAAAAGAAAAATCTGCATTTTTGAAAATACATAATTTTGGAAATGTGCTTCTCACAGAACGACAGCCATCTAACTGCCATTTGCTGAACCATAGACATCCAGCAAAAGTTTTTAAAAAAGTAACCCCTCCCCCATCACTCACCCCTCCAGCCTTTTTATTGGTCGCTGTATACTGTAAGGTATTTAGAGCCACCTCTTCACTCCCCTGTCACACTCCATTTATCTCAACCTGCTCACTTAGTGTTGCACATCATTGTGTCACTGCATCGTGCAGTCACCACTAGAGATGAGCAAACCTGAGGATTGGATTCAAAGGAAACACCAAATTTAAAATTCAAGGTTTGGGTTCAGGGTTCAGATGCTTTACGTGCACACAAAACTCATGCGAGCAGTACTATGCTCAGGTACGCTTGGGGCTCAGGGCTGTGCGAGCCACTTGCAGTGTTTGAACTGCACATACTGGGGGTAACAACAGCGCGATCACATGTAGTGTGCAACCCCCCAAAAATTTTCCAAAAAAGCCTGCCCACCCTCCCCCGGAAGTGATCTGCTTATGGCTGGCTGTATGTGGGCGGAGACTCAAACTGCCAATCAGTTAATGGATTTGGGGGTTCAGGTCACCCTCGAGCCTGTGGAGCTTGTTTGCTGCCGGAGAACCGAGCCTCACCGGATCTGCTCATCTCTAGTCACCCCTAAGGATTGATTGTGACCAGACATCATATCTTAGGGGTACTTTGCACGCTGCGACATCGCTAGCCGATTGTAGCAATGCCGAGCATGATAGTCCCCGCCCCCGTCACAGATGCGATTTATTGTGATAGCTGCCGTAGCGAACATTATCGCTATGGCAGCTTCACACGCACTTACCTGCCCTGGCACGGCGCTCTGGCTGGCGACCTGCCTCCTTCCTAAGGGGGGGGGTCATGCGGCATCACAGCGACATCACACGGCAGGCGGCCAATAGAAGTGGAGGGGCAGAGATGAGCGGGACGTAAACATCTTGCCCACCTCCTTCCTTCCTCATTGCAGGCAGGACGCAGGTAAGGAAATGTTCCTCGCTCATGTGGCTTCATACACAGCAATGTTTGCTGCTGCAGGAACGAGGAACATCGCACCTGTCGCTGCAGCGAAATTATGGAAATGACTGACACTACACAGATCACCGATTTTCGACGCTTTTGTGATCGTTTATTGGTGCTTCTAGGCTTTACACACTGCGACGTCGTTACCGGCGCCGGATGTGCGTCACTTTCGATTTGACCCCGATGAGATCGCAGTAGCGATGTCGCAATGTGCAATGTACCCCTTAGTGTGAACAGGTTGAAGATGTGACAGCAAATAGAGGAGAATTGGATATAGGGCGTTTCAGTTCATGGATCGGAAGATGTGGCAAAGACCGGACAGGTGACGATGAGGAGCGCAGTCGCCGGAATGGTGACCAATGAGGTGAGTATAATATGTGTGTTGTTGATTACATATTAAATTTATTATGCTTTGGGGTCTAGTGAATAACTTCACTGCAAATTAAACTTCCCATGAAAATTGTACTTAATTTGACAAATTCAAATTATTTCAGATCTGCTTATCTCTAATTTCTATTAATCTCATTATGTGTAAAAACTAGATAACGGTAGATTATAGGATGCATTGGAAAAGGGATAGATATTAATGTGATGATTTCTGTACAGCAGTATGATTTATGTTGATGCTGCTGTAGCAAAGGAACTAGTAATAGATAATAAGTAAATTATATGTGTCCCATACTTCTTGATAACTTGCCAAATATACAGTGTGTTACCAAGGCGTAGAACAGCTGAATTTCTGTGATTTATGCTGCTGATGATATTTTGCCAGTTTTTCATATTTTTCATTAAACAATATACAACGCTCAGTGGGTGTCGGAAGGAATACAACTAGAAGCCGACACATGCTAACAAGTTGTTTTATGTTGTTTCACAGTTCATCGTTCAAAGCATTACATTATTTATATGTCATAAGTCCTTCATCTGAGAAGCTCCTTATGGTCACTTCACAAGTCTGTCAGAACCGAGCTGAACTGTGAAGTAAAAAGCTGGTGTGTACAACAACTTCCTACTTCATCTTTTTGACAGAAAACAACTTTGTAGTTTTAAAAAGATTTCAATTGGATAAGAAGTCTGCAGGAAATCCTTATTGATCGATGAGTAATATCTTTTCCATATAAATACTAGAAAGAAACCTGCACTTTGCTTTAGCCTGTTGGAAGCTTCGAGATAATATAATCCTGCAAAATCACATCAACTTACAGACATGATAAAAACTAGTACAAGTAGTAAAAGTTAGGACACTCTTTAAAGTTTATAGCTTTACGTATCATGAAATAAGAAAAAAAATCTGTTCCTTAGAAGATCTTAAAGTGAAGTAACTACAACTTCAGATGAACAACATGAAAAATTCTACTGTCATTATTTATCTATCAAAAACTTGGCGAAACTTCAGAACCAGTGTGTGAAAAATTAAGTACACTCCATGAATCTATAGATGTAGAACCACTTTCAGCAGCAATAACTTGGAGTAATTGTTTTCTGTATTAATATATTAGTCTTTCACATCGTTCTGGAGGATTTTTTTCCTACTCTTCTTTATTTCATTGAGGTTTGTGGCTATTTGTTTATACACAGATATCTTAAGGTCCCACCAAAGCCTTTAACTTGAGTTGAAGTTTGGAACTCATTCTTTTATTTTTCACATTTGCCTCTGTGGAAGCATGACCCAGTTGTGTACGAGCATAATCCTTTGGATAAATGACCCCACATTTGACTCGGGAATTATATGGTATATAGAGGAGTTAATGGATGATTCAATGACTGCACGGTGTCTGGTTCTGTGGATGCAAAAAAGCCCAAGTCACTTGCATTGACCACCATGCTTGGTTTAAGATGTTTGTGCCAATATGCTCTTTAAATTGTTGCCAAAATGTGGCACGGGGCACTGTGGTCTACTATCCCCACTTTGGTCTCATCTATCTAAAGGACATTGTTTCAGAATTCTTGTAGTTTGTTCAAATACAATTTTGCTAACTTTAGCCATGTTGGTGGCTTCCGCCTGAAAACTCTTCCTAACAAGCTATATTATTTCAGCCTTTTTTAATCGCCATAAACTTGAACATTTAACATGCTGTCTGAGCATTTTAGATTCTGAACTGTTGCGCTTGAGTATTCTTTGCAGTGTCTCTGAGTTTTGCATTGTCTGAGTTTGGGGGAAATTTGCGGCCACATCCACTCCTGGGAAGATTGATAGCCGTCTTGAATGTTTTCAACTTGTGAATAATCTTGAATTGGTGGACACAAAATAGTTTGGAAAATGGATTTTTACCCTTCCCAGATTAATGAGCAAAAACAAATGTCTTTCCTCCTTGATATTATGTTAACACTCTTTCTGGAGAGAAATCTCACTGTTCATAACAGATTTGTTCCACTCACGCATGACACTGACACTTGAAGAGGCTCTTCTAAATTTCCCCATCTGGGCTAATAACAAGCCCTTTACCAAACTTGTCATATTCATTATCTCTGCAGGTAAACTACTGATTCCTATTCTTTGGTGCACACCCAACATTCCCTCCAAGAGGCAATTATTACTCAAAATAGACCAACTGTACCACATTGAGGAGTTAGCACTGCTTACCCAGCATAGTCTAGCCCCCTTTATAAGAGTCTGCCAACTTTAGATTAACCCCAAAATATGTCTCCCTCACCTCCATCACACTGGACCAAGAGAGCGGAAATATACCTTAATAAAGGCGATAACTCCATGATTTCATCCCAATAATACCTTTATTACAATGTAGAAAATCCCTCTTTATAGGGAAATAAACAAAAGAGACACCCAATGTATACGTCAACACTTAACTCTTTCTAAGATTAATTTGTTTATGATGCTGTATTAATGTTTATAATCCAAAAAATAAAACTGAAAAGAAAAAGATATTGTGTTAACAAACAACTTACTTGGATGCTTCAGATCAACAAACTGCTAAAACGTCTATATTAATAAATATATAAGTTCATGACAAAATCTTCAGTTTTCCTCAAATTAGTTGATGCAAAAATAAACACACTCCACACATCTAAAACAACTACATCAAGTATCATGATTTTTAAGCACAGCACCACATTATCCACATCTATATTTTCATATTTTTCAAGAACAACCTCTTAAGGCTGCTTTACACGCAGCGACATTGCTAATGCGATGTCGTTGGGGTCACGGAATTTGGCCTCGTTAGCGACGCCGTTGAGTGTGAAACGTACGAGCAACCGCTAACGAGCAAAAATACTCACCTTATCGTTGCTCGTTGACACGCTGTCCAGTTCCCAAATATCGTTGCTGTTGCAGGACGCAGGTTGTTCGTCATTCCCGTGGCAGCACACATCACTATGTGTGACATCGCAGGAACGAAGAACTTCACCTTACCTGCGGCCGCCTGCAATGAGGAAGGAAGGAGGTATGCAGGATGTTCGTCCCGCTCATCTCCACCCCTTCGCTTCGATTGGGCGGCCACTTAGTGACGTCACTGTGACGCCGAACTAACCACCCCCTTAGAAAGGAGGCGGTTCGCCGGTCACAGCGACGTCGCTAGGCAGGTAAGAAGTGTGACGGGGACTAGCAATGTTGTGCGCCATAGGCAGTGATTTGCCCGTGAAGCACAACCGACTTGGACGGGTACGCATGCTAGCGATCTCGCTAGCGAGATCGCAGCGTGTAAAGCGGCCTTTAGACTTTGGATGCTGGATGGAGAGTGATGACAACTTGTCTCTTCAAAATTCCCTATAGGTGCTCGATTGGGTTCAGATCAGGAGACACTTGGCTACTGAATCACTTTCCCGATGTTCTTCTTCAGAATTCCAACAGATATCAGTATTGGATCATTGTCATGTTGGAAAAGTCCATGTTTTATTTATTTACTTTTAGGTTATCTTGCTGTTATCACAAATGCAGAGTAACCCAAAATGCAACATTGAAAAGTATGTACATGTAGGTTTCACCCCTGTAAATAAAAATATGGCAACAGCATGGTCATGGGGTGTACAGTTGATAAATTTGACTATTAACATAGGTATTCAAAAAGTTAAAAGGTGTCTGTCATATCAAAGAAAAACTTGTTTAGTTCACATCCCAAAAGTGAGCATCTGTAACCAGGCCATTGTATTTCAGTGGTGTTTAAAGGTCTAATATTGGACTAGTAAAACAAAGAAATGTGAAAAATATTAAAATTTCATAAAATGCGTATTTAGTCAATAGATTTAACATTTCTCAATTTTGGAGTGCTTGCAGGTAAAAGAGCACCATGTTGACAGTTTCTTGTAATTTTGGGCTGCATTTCAGCAAATGCAGTTAGGGATTTGGACAGCACCAAGTCAAGAAATGCAGGCAGATATTTATCCATCAATCAATACCATCAGGGAAGAATCTGATTGGCTCCAAATTTATTCTGCAAAAGGACATAACCGAAAACATTTATCCAATATCATTAGGATATTAAGTGTAAAAAAGAGCATGGAGTCCTGCAAGTGATGATATGGCCCCACAAAGCCCTGATCTCAACATTGAGTCTTTCTGGGATTACAGAAAGAGACAGAAGGATGTGCGCAACCCTATAGTTAGGTCCAAAAATATTTGGACAGTGACACAATTTTCGCGAGTTGGGCTCTGCATGCCACCACATTGTATTTTAAATGAAATCTCTACAACAGAATTCAAGTGCAGATTGTAACGTTTAATTTGAAGGTTTGAACAAAAATATCTGATAGAAATTGTAGGAATTGTACACATTTCTTTACAAACACTCCACATTTTAGGAGGTCAAAAGTAATTGGACAAATAAACCAAACCCAAACAAAATATTTTTATTTTCAATATTTTGTTGCGAATCCTTTGGAGGCAATCACTGCCTTAAGTCTGGAACCCATGGACATCACCAAACGCTGGGTTTCCTCCTTCTTAATGCTTTGCCAGGCCTTTACAGCCGCAGCCTTCAGGTCTTGCTTGTTTGTGGGTCTTTCCGTCTTAAGTCTGGATTTGAGCAAGTGAAATGCATGCTCAATTGGGTTAAGATCTGGTGATTGACTTGGCCATTGCAGAATGTTCCACTTTTTTGCACTCATGAACTCCTGGGTAGCTTTGGCTGTATGCTTGGGGTCAATGTCCATCTGTACTATGAAGCGCCGTCCGATCAACTTTGCGGCATTTGGCTGAATCTGGGCTGAAAGTATATCCCGGTACACTTCAGAATTCATCCGGCTACTCTTGTCTGCTGTTATGTCATCCATAAACACAAGTGACCCAGTGCCATTGAAAGCCATGCATGCCCATGCCATCACGTTGCCTCCACCACGTTTTACAGAGGATGTGGTGTGCCTTGGATCATGTGCCGTTCCCATTCTTCTCCAAACTTTTTTCTTCCCATCATTCTGGTACAGGTTGATCTTTGTCTCATCTGTCCATAGAATACTTTTCCAGAGCTGAGCTGGCTTCATGAGGTGTTTTTCAGCAAATTTAACTCTGGCCTGTCTATTTTTGGAATTGATGAATGGTTTGCATCTAGATGTGAACCCTTTGTATTTACTTTCATGGAGTCTTTTCTTTACTGTTGACTTAGAGACAGATACACCTACTTCACTGAGAGTGTTCTGGACTTCAGTTGATGTTGTGAATGGGTTTTTCTTCACCAAAGAAAGTATGCGGCGATCATCCACCACTGTTGTCATCCGTGGACGCCCAGGCCTTTTTGAGTTCTCAAGCTCACCAGTCAATTCCTTTTTTCTCAGAATGTACCCGACTGTTGATTTTGCTACTCCAAGCATGTCTGCTATCTCTCTGATGGATTTTTTCTTTTTTTTCAGCCTCGGGATGTTCTGCTTCACCTCAATTGAGAGTTCCTTAGACCGCATGTTGTCTGGTCACAGCAACAGCTTCCAAATGCAAAACCACACACCTGTAATCAACCCCAGACCTTTTAACTACTTCATTGAATACAGGTTAACGAGGGAGGCGCCTTCAGAGTTAATTGCAGCCCTTAGAGTCCCTTGTCCAATTACTTTTGGTCCCTTGAAAAAGAGGAGGCTATGCATTACAGAGCTATGATTCCTAAACCCTTTCTCCGATTTGGATGTGAAAACTCTCATATTGCAGCTGGGAGTGTGCACTTTCAGCCCATATTATATATATATATAATTGTATTTCTGAACATGTTTTTGTAAACAGCTAAAATAACAAAACTTGTGTCACTGTCCAAATATTTCTGGACCTAACTGTATGTACACAATAGATCTGTGGTTCGTTCTCCCAGATATTTGGAACAACCTTCCAGCCTTGTTTCTGGAAAAACTGTGTGCAAGCATAACTAGAAAAATTGCTGCAGTTTTGAAGGCAAAGGGTGGTCACACCAAACATTGATTTGACTTGCATTTATCTTTTGCTCTTGCTTGTACTTTTCTAAATTGATAAGAAATATACTATTAACACTTTTGATTTTTTAAAGTATTTTTACTTTGAAGCATTTTTCCCACACATTCTTAAAGGGAACCTGTCAGGTGCAATATGCACCCACAACCACGAGCAGTTCTGTGTGCATATTGCTAATCCCTGCCTAACCATCCCTGTATCTATTAGCATACATAAAGAGAACTTCAGAAAAAGTATAATATGATAATGAGCACAGGGACTAGTCACAAGGGCGTTAGTTCCTGCACTCATTTATGCACAGGGGCGTGTTAACGTGCTATTCATTGCCCACTGCCTACCATCATCATCGGCAGTGATGCGTGTACCTGTGTTTGTTGCTCCGCCTCACAGGGGTGTGCTTAAATACAAAGAGGGTTGATTAGCCAAGGGAACTAATGGCCTTGTGAATAGTCCCTGGCCTCAATAGCATATTATAAAAGATCTTTAGATATATTAAATATACTTTTTCTAAAGATCCCTTGATCTATGCTAGTGTATATGACACACCCAGCTCCAGGGCTGGGGGTACTTGTTACTGGGCCTGACTTGTCCGGTGATGTCATGGCGGCTTGGCCCAGTGCCATGACCTTGGCCGTGTCTTTCAATATAAAGGGAAGATGATTGTGATGATGGGAGTTGTAGCTAAGAGTATAAGTTCGTGACACCACTTGTGGTATTGCGACTATGTGGGCCGCCGCTGCGCTGTGTATTCACACCCACGGTATGCTGCGATCCACCGTGGTCAGAGGTCAATACCGGTGCACCCCTCAGATGTGCCTTTCCTGGTCATCTCTACTGCACTGACTATCCTGTCCCGCACCTCCGCAAACAGTGCCCTGAAGGGGCTGCAGACCTTCAATAGCTTTTCTGCCTGCTTGGCCCCCTAATCCTCTGTGGCCCCTTTCCAGTGGATTTGTGTGATGATTTTCGGCCCTGGATGCTTGTAGCCACCCAGGCCCACGTGGTTATGAACTGGTAACCATGAACAATTACAAAAAAATCCCATTAAACAGGAAAAAATGAAACCACAAGAGTAGCTGAAAACTAAGCTGACTGCAATCCCCTATCCATCGGACAACACTAGAAGCAGCAGTGGGATGCCCCAAACACACTCAGACACCCTGTCACTGCTGGAGAAACTCACCACACCTCAAAAACAGAAATGAGGAATGCCAACTTGCTTAGGAGAAGTCCCAAAGAAATAGCAAGCCCCCAACATGCAACGACCGCGATGCAAGAAAACTCAATACACAGATAGAAAACATAGACCAGCAAAGGTTTTCCCGACTAACTAGATACAACAGGATGGGAAAGACAACTGATTGTGGACATCAAAAAACCCTGCAAAAAGTACCAAACTCCTGATAGATAAAAATCCTAAGACCACACGGTCTCTCCTCCACTATATCAGGTACTCTTGTGCCAGACACTTTAAACAGAACTGCAGATATAATGGGAATAAACAAAATCACAGAAAAAATAATATTCTAAAGTGGAAATAATCCAAACATGAACAGGGAGCAAGCTCTCTTTCTTGCTGGAGGAACTGCCCTGCTCACAAAAAACAGAGAGACAGATCCTCACAAACAAGAAACCAAAACACAGAACAGAATGGAATAAGCAGAATCACCCTGAAGTGCAATTCCAACAATTAAGCACAGAAACTGGTAAACTTATCTGGAGTAGATTCAGGCACAAAATAAATGGGAGAAACTGAAGGGAAAACTTCCAGCCATCTTCAGAAGCAGCAGGAAACATTTACCACCGGCAACCGCCAGGCAGAAACTGCTCTCCTAAATACACTAGACTGATCTGCAATAGGACTTCCTGGATTTCTAATTAATTCCATCACCTGTTTGAGTCACAGATTCAGACTCAGCTTCATTACCATTCCTGGCCATCAGAGGCAGCTTCACACCAGCACCCACTCGGATGACATTCAAAACAGCCGCTGTTACTAAAGAGTACATTAGTTTTCTTTTAGTCTAGGGACCGGGTCCCTGTTTTGCGGCCAGATCCTTCCACCCAGAATTCTGTGGAGCAATCCCACGGGTGCTTCCCATACTCCCATGTCTCTAGGATGTCTCTAGGATCCCCTTTCTAGGATCCCCTTCTTCTGTGTCACCCGGGTCGAGCAGGACCCCCGGATCTCTACTCTCTGGTCACCTCCTCACAACAAAACACTAACTAACACTGTCAACTGTCAATTCAGCTCTGCTCACTCACCTCAGACACCTCACCCATTAAGCTCCACCCCAGACTGGCTTCTGGGACGGTGCTAGCCACTATACAAGTCCAGCTGCACTAGGCCCTAACCACGGTTTAGTGTACTGTTGTGATGAGTCTGGTTGTGTGCATGTGTCATGTGAACCGGTGGATGACCCCCTCCTTACCCTGGGATGGAAAGCCACACCTCTGGATGGGGTGCAGCACCTCTGTAGTGACAGAAGCCTCAGGGGCACCACACTTGCACGGACACTAAGGCAGGGATTAGCAATATGCATCCAGAACTGCTCGTGGTTCTGGGTGCATATTGGACCTGACAGGTTCCCTTTAAAGCTTCTCCACAGTACTATATATTAAATAACAAATAAACACTATGGTGGCATGCTGTATATCTGGTAATTAGGAGTCTATGGTCACATTTATATTCAAATTAAGTATGATATATGTACTGTACACCAAATGTGCACATTGAATTTTGCATCTTTCTTTTCTAATATAAAAATGTAAGTAATCCATTTTAAAATTCTAATGCAAAATCAATGTCAGTTAAAGCTATTACATGAAAATAAATCAGAATAAAATGTAAATTTCGTTAATATTTGCATCTATTGTTTACAAACTAACACTGCATGAAAGACAATGGATGTGGTATATGCGCACTACACTGTGATATGCATAAAAAATGTGTCTATGAGTGTAATAAACAGTATGTTACTGTAGTGATGCAATACAGGCAGTAAACTGTTACGTTTCCTAACTGTGGTGGCTCCCAAAGGCTTTGTCTGTTTTAATTACAATTTATTATGATTTAATTGCTTTGTAGTGAACATAAAGACATGACATTCAACAGCCCTAATACCTCCAGGAACTACTGTACTTATTCACTCAGCATGATGGATTTGCTGCGATCTAAGTCTCCGGCTAAATTGGAATGATTCAATACACCCCACTTATTAAATGTCAATCAGGATTGTGCTGTTGTATTCTTCTGGTTCTGTTTTAATCATCCCAGAGTTTCTACTAGTGCAGTGTAAATCCTGTAGTAACATTTGTTTCCAGATTAGATGACAAGAAAACATAAAAATTACTGGATTACAAAAGTACAGATGAAAGAAATAGAAACAGAAGGAAATATACCCTTAAACTGTATACATAAAAGCATATGTGCCACTTTACAATATTCCTGTAAATGTAAACATTGGAGAAAACTATATGAAACTATTAAATGTGTTTTACAGTTTCTTGAAGTCAATGGTTTTAGTATGTTTTTTGTGATCTGAAAAAGATGACTCTTCTGTGGAACCCTGTGAATTATTCATCCTTACTGTAAAGATTACTATCATCACTGCTGCTGTCTTCTGGGGAACCTTTGATCAGTTTCAATGAGAGTCAAGGGTTCAACAAACTGTGCTGAACATACCTCAACCAAAACATTTATTACGGCTAGGAATACAAAAGTTATTTTATATATTTTTTTCAAAATAACTTATTGAAAATCACAGTCCAAATTTTTGGAAAAGCATAATAAACCATAAAGATTTCATGTGATATGTGAATATATCAGATAAATGTTCACAAAATTCTCCTGAATAGCTGCAATTGAAGCTTTACCATCAGAGCGACCCCAGGTCACTCCGGATCTGGGGTATTGATGTAATCCAGGGTGGAATATGGGGTGGGAACCTAAGCAAGACTCTCGATCAGCGAGAGTCTAAATGGATAGTTCTCCTGAACACTTTAGTTCCGAGGGGCCTAAACAAGGTCGTCAGCTATGCCCCACATTTATGACTTCCTTTTTTCTATTGATACTCTCTTGTCTCCATACTAATTTGATCTGTCATTAGTCATATGGCTATTATAACGTGTATATATATATATATATATAATCAGTTTTGGGTACATTTGTATATTTACACTTATCCTGCTAAAAGTATTAGTCTGATAGTGACTTTTTATTTATTACCTTTTACAATATATTCTGTTGTTCGTTTCTTGTTTAGTAATTTGTGTTTTTATTTCTATCTTTTCTTCTCCTTTTCTATTATCCTCTATATACAGGCATTTTCATGTATATAATTTTCATATACTATTCAAGACTCCAGCATCTTCATTGGAATCCATGTCTCTCTACACTATTTGCATTACTATTACCATTTACTAGTTGATTGTATTTACAGTGATTATGTAGTAATGTAATTATCTATTTATGTATGCATTGGTGGTATTAGATGTGAGAGACCTAGGAGTTCCAGCTTGTAAATTATTCTTATACAGTTTCTTTATATATCTATGATACATGGCCTTCCATTTGTTAGGTCTGAGGAGATCTGTGATTGCAGACATTAGGGCGCACGCGCAGGCTACAGAGGAGCGAGAGGTAGGAAAGGAAACCATGCCATCAGTAACGGCGCACACCCAGGAGCCAGGGACGCGTCACTATGGCTCCCAAGCATGCGCACTCGGTGGCACAGGGATCCCCCACCGCTCGGCCGTCGGCAGGCCGGCTCACTTGCCGGCCTGCCGACGGCCGAGCGGTGGGGGATCCCTGTGCCACCGAGTGCGCATGCTTGGGAGCCATAGTGACGCGTCCCTGGCTCCTGGGTGTGCGCCGTTACTGATGGCATGGTTTCCTTTCCTACCTCTCGCTCCTCTGTAGCCTGCGCGTGCGCCCTAATGTCTGCAATCACACTATGATCTTTAACACCTGTGCTGGCACTATATGAACAGCACTGATACCACATGTTTTATACTGCCCCTGGAAAAAGCGCCTAGCGAAACAATCGTTGGGGACCTCCCCCTCCCATCCACTATGACCACTCTGCACTTCAGGTACATATTTTTCTGACTACACATTACTATTGTATTTGCAGTTTGTCTATTTCTCTCCAGAAATGGGTTATTAATGTCTTTCTACTTACTTTTTATTCCATCATATGGGCACCTTTTACTCAGAGACACCATTGTATTACATTTGGGCTGTCTGTTCTCATGATTGTTATAAGCGACCACTGGCCCCCTTTTTATGCCACTGTTATGTACACAGTTTGTAGTTACAAATTTGGCATTGAACACTTTTTTAACTGTTGTACGCATCAATCCTATTGGTCTTAGTCGGGTTCATTATGTGACTGCAGACAGCCATGTTTGATATATCATGTCTCTGATATTTTTTCCATCCTTCCCGTATGTTTTCCCATATTTTGAAGTAGATGTTATCACCATATAGTGAAAGACATTTCCTTTTGATAACCATTATTACATTTTGGATATTCTTGCCTTTTTCTAAAAAATTACTTTTTTCAAAACAACTACTTTATCCATTCAATGGTCACACTGGCTGGGAGAGGGTCTCAATTCTCGTTTTCTTGTCCATCTCATGCAGGTTTCTTATCCAGTAATTGCTAGCCCTGTCTCTTGCCTGATCTTTTGTGTTTTAATTTTATAGTACTCAAATTTTTGCATAATAAAATATAAAAAACCTTTTTTTAAAACTTTTTTGGTTTTTGTTCTTCTTGTTCTCCCTGTTTACAATGTGTTTCGAAGAACATACCCACTCGGGGGCCACTACGTAGTGGCAACCCAGTGTTTTTATTTGAATTATGGCCTCTCCGCATTTTGGTTAATGAATAGCTGCAATGTAAGAATTTTTCATTTATTTCTTATCCATGGACCAACGGTATGCCCATTCAGATCTATGAAATAAGTCATGCTTAAACAAAACAATATTACCAGTAACAAGATATGAACAAAAACATTGAAACTACCCTAGTCGAGTGCACTACTTGGTGCTTTGTGGTGGATGGACCAGGGCTTTGTTCCCTTCAACACCAGCAATCCTCTGTCTGGCATCCTGGAGGCCTCTGCCACTTACCAACGCAATGTCATGATGTAAGCCTAGTCACTACATTGCCTGGCTAAGTAAGCAGGAGATGCACTGAGGATGCCTACAGAGGTGGAAATTTGAACACTGCCCTGGTTGAACTGCATAACTGGAAACAAGATCAGTGTAGCTTGAATCTTCTTCTTACAGTGACCCATGTACACCCTCAACCTTATTATTGTCATGGTGTGACTGTAGGATAGCAAGGTTCAAGGGACACCTATGTGGTCTCTCCTGCTAGGTGACCTTAGGCTATCCCTCACCTCCAGATTACCTGTGATGGTGGAGACGCCAGAGTCCAGTGCCTTACTATACTCCTGAGTAAAGCTGATCTATTCATCTCCTCCCCCAGAGAAATAAGAGGCAGAAGTGTAATGGAAACACAAATGAGACAGACAGAGATAACGAAAACTCAGTCAAACTGCACACTCACAGATATAAACAGTAAGAAACCAAAGGGAAAAGTAAAAAAAAGTAATGCAACAACAAAAGGACAACAATGGTTAAAACACTACAACCGTGCACAATAATAATTTTGCAACCACCAGTAACCACCTCTATAATCCAGGTATAGTCTAGTTATAGCTGGCACTATAAAAACAATGAAGCCAGCATATATAGGAAGAGAGTGAACCTGCCCATGAACCACAGGTCTTTGTGTTGATGCCGAGCTAGCGTGTACTGACCGCAGACATCAGGGAAGTTAGCAGGCATCACTTTAGGAATCTAAAGTTTCCCAAGATACTGATGCTGCCATGACAGTAGGCAATGTCTGCAAAAACCTCCTTGTGACAAACATCTATCAACCTTGACCGCCAACAAACAAGCTGAATTGGAATGACTAATCTATCTGGAATTTAGAGAACCTTTTAGTTGTAGTTCAATTTTGGTTTTGATGTCCAAAGATAAATGCACATTACTTTAGTTTAGATACTTGAAAAGTTTGACTGACATATATGTTAGAACTTTTGAAGTGGTAACTTTCTTTCTCTCACATAAAATAAAACCAATGTCCATTCTTAGACTATATAGAGATGATTCTTGGATTTTCTTTTATTACAACACTTTTTCAATTACTAAGAACATTATTTCAGTTACTAAGGAGAGTGTTATTCATCAAGATGCTCCACAGATTCTGACAATTCTGTCTGTAGACACAAATGCTTGGAGTGAAAGTTCTCTTCGTCCTTAGTTGCAATTACATCATAGTTAATTCATAGCACAGATAGACTTCACAACGCCGTTTTGGGTGCAGACACTGAGTCATAGGCAGCAAGACAGGAAATTTTTCACAGCTTTATGACGACAGTGAGAATGCCAATTAACTGGAAAGACTGACCTACACCTGTGGAGTCATCAGTGAGTTTTCTTACTAATTTGCCTGCCTGTCCTTCTTTTAGGTTTCTAATTAATTGTCTTTATATATATCTTCAGTTTATGAAAATATGGTCCAACTGAGGTGTTAAATTACACAGCTTGAATGTTCCCTTACAAGTCAAGATGATTAATAGATTTTTCAGAAAAAAAAATATGTTTCTTTAATCAACGATTTAATTCTTTTTTTGCCAAAAACAAATCTCAGGTGGCCAGGAAACCTCCTCTATCCTTTAAGATCTCAGCATGGATTTAGCTAATATGCAGGCTAACCACAAATCCTCATTCTTCGCATAGTTCATTCATAAAAAAAAAATAAAAAAATCTTGTCCTTTGTATTCACATATAATAATAATAATAATAATAATTTATTTATATAGCGACAACATATGAATGTGACAGAAGCTACTCGTTGAGTCAAAAGTACAATACCCACACAAAATTGGCCATACTCTTGAATAGGTGTCAATATACTTAAAATTATCTTTAAATTAACACAGTACTAAAACAGTAGGCCTCATATTAAACTCTGAGAAGAATACATAAAACATACCCACCAAAAGCTGATATATGCAGTCAGTAAAGCAAAATTAATTAGTATCAATACTCCCCATATATCATTGATGCTAATAGGAACATTCTTACCTCCTCAGTCATTTTACTACTGACACTGATAAGTTGTTCATCTGTGTCCCACAAATATATAGTCACTGGCTTTTACCATTGTCCCTGGCTTGTTCTATGAAGGACCACTCATCCTCCTCCAACTGTATCCTTGGTGGCTAGACTTAGCTGTACTTCTGAAGCCTTTCTACGGTTATATCCATCAACAGTTTGCAAATAAATAATCAACTCAGGTCAAAAGTATATTTGCAAAAACATCTTTTTGTTTGTTTTTAACTTAGTAATTAATCTAAAGTCAGGAAAACAATATGAATGAAGGAGAGAAGAGGGAATCTGCCAAAACTGGAATTAGAAAATTGTGCAAATTTTCCCGGGAAATTCTATTTACAGTAAAGTTTTTTCCGTGCATTTCATATCCCTTATTATGCCTTAGGGTGTCTCCGGACTCCAAAACAGAAAAAAATAAGACATTAAAAAAACCTTACACTCACCAGTCACATGTTCAGCCCCTGTGTGGCCCTCAAATCCACCTCTTCTTTCCCCTATCCCCACATTAAGCAACCTGTTCACTCTAGCCCAGAATTTCCATCCATGGTCAGATCGTGGAGGTCACTGAACAGACGTGTGTTGATCAGCATTTAGTTTTTGGTCATGGCCAAAAGTCTCAGCTTAGAGTAAGCTATCCAGCACTATGACTGGAGAAAGAAGGGTCCTTGAGGACCAGACAGCAGGCATCGAGAAGGGATCAGTCCCCTTCATTCCTCTGTCGCATCTTCGACCTGCTCAGTTAAGGAAGTACTCAACTTAAATGAACAAATCTAGTGAAAGGTCTTCACTAAAGTGAACCTCTTGCCATTTGTTGCTATTTATTGTGAGTACAGCAGGAGTACAGGAGGATGTAAGGGCTGATACATTGATTTCAGTGATGTATCACTTACTGGGCAGCTTGTTGTAGTTTCAATTAAGTCAGTGTTTAATCAGCAGGATATTGTCACTAAAGAGCTAGATGTCTCACGCCTTGTAGTCCTCCTGCTCTGTGTAACTCTTACATGTAGGCCAGGAACGCAATATTGAGTACAACAGGCGTACAATGCAAAATAAATCAAATAGCAGTTGGCATATTAAACAGTTAGATTTGACTGACCAAGTACAGTACATGTAATGACTGAAGAATATTACAAACAAATTCTCTTAGTAACCCAACCCCAGTCCTTCTGTCAGGGGAGCATTCGTGTCACCATACGTAGGGTCACAATATGCAATTAAACAGTAAAACGTATATTTTCATAAGTGGTAATGTTCTACACCAACAGTTGACTCTAATAACAAGCTATTCTTTCTCTCAGTACCATGTGTTAAGGTGGGGTGAAGTAAATGCCTGGCTCACTCGGATGCTGCTTTGGAACAAATGACCAATTCTCAGTCTCTGGTAATTGATGTCCAATCTTTGGTGCTTGACTGTGTAGGATGATCTTCTTCCAGTGATGATGTTCGGTCTTCGGGTTCCTCTGGCAACGATATTTGGTCTGGAGGTTGCTTTGTCGATGATATTCGGTGTTTAGATTTTTTTTTTGGCGACGATACTCAATCTTTGGTTTTCTCTGGTGACGGTGCAGGCTTCAGGTTCCTTTAGAAATGGTATGTAGTCTGCAGATCCCTCTAGGATCAATGCGTTTCCAGATTATACCCCTGCAGATGAAACAAGCCTGCTCTGCTGCACAAACATCTGTTCCCCTAATGATCTTGGTACCAACTCTGTATTACTGCTGCCAGTGGAAATCTTTTATATTTGGTGACTGCGCTACAGTTGTCACCTGACTCGACATTGTCTTATAACTCTTCCGTCAAGGAACCACACTTCACATAAATTGGTTATTGTTGACCCTGATTTTCCGGCAAATGGTGATGTTGGAGCACAAATTCCGTGGAACACTGATTATGAGTATCTATTTCTGGCCACCCATTTAACTTTACCCTGCCTCCCACTGATTTAACAGCTTTCTGCCAGTATACAGTGTACATTGAAAGCTGTCAAGCAGTGGTGTGGGCAGAATTATACATAGTTCAGCATTTAGAGAACTGGTAGAGCTGCAGCAGGGAAAATAGTGACTTTATGAAAACTACATTAACACTAGAAGTCCCAGAGAGGGGTCATTTAACATTTCTACCTTTGGAACCCAGAGACGGGTCAAATGACCTGAAGGATTTTAGCTAACATCCTATAATCACCATCTTTTGTTTTGTAATTAAGTCCATTACTGTCGCACCACAGGAGGTTGTTGTTTTCCATTGAGTTTAGACATTTAGTTTCTAGTTAGTTATATTCAGTTTATTATATTGGGTCATTTGACCCTCTTTCGGGACTTCAGGGGAAGCTCGAAATTTCTTGGACTTCTAGTGTTAAGCAGCCCAGTAAGTGACACATCACTGGGGTACGAGTCTATGTCCCTACATTATGCTGCTTTCAGATTACAAAGCAAAAACCTGCTGACAGTTTCCCTTTAACTAGAGATGGGCGAATATTCAGTTGCAGATTCTTCGTGCCAAATAATTTCTATTATTCATGTATTCGTACTGAATAATGAACCTAATGAATGTCAATGGGAAACTCAAAACATTTTCTGAAAGACCTTGGAAGTAGATCTTGGAAGGGCTGTAAAAATGCTGCAATGGATGAAAGTGCTAAAAGTGAATGGGAACAGCATGAGGAAGATGTCTGGATGTATTTATGACTCACAGTTGGGTTCTGGGAATAATGTCAGAGTATTAAAGGGGTTATAGCAGGAGAATTATACTTACCGTTGCCATCCTCTATGACAGCATCTGTGATTGCTTGCTCTCACAGTAGGAGGATTTTTCTCTGTGTTTTCTATTTATTTATTTTGACTTAAAGGGTTAGTAATATGAGGTCTTATAGACCCTACCCTATTAGTAACCTCGGGCTTGATGACAGCTGTCATTTTTTTTTTTAAATCACAGCTGTCATTTACACCTTATATTACTCCATTTGCCACAGCAAGGGCAACCTGGCTGAGCCAAATAACGCGCCGGAATTGGTGCATCTAATGGATGTGACAATTCTGGGGTGGCTGCAGGCTGTTATTTTTAGGCTGGGGAGGGCCCAATAACCATGGGTTTCCTCATCCTGAGAATACCTGTCCCCAGCTGTCTGCTTTATCTTGGCTGGGTATTAAAATGGGGGGAACCGCACAACTTTTTTTAATTATATATTTAAATAATTAAATTAAAAAATGCATGGGATGCCTCAGATTTTGATACACAGCCAAGATAACGCGCACAGCTGTGGGCTCCTGCCTACAGCTGTCTGCTTTATCTGTGCTGGCTATCAAAATATGGTGCACCTTGATTATTTCAAATTATTTATTTATTTTTATACTCATCTCTGGGGACCCAGACAGCTAGTGCCAGATCACAGATGCTGGCATAGAGGGTGGGTGGGGGAAGCAAGACTGTAACTAATCAGAAACACTGTTACAGAGGGTGGGTGGGGGAAGCAGTGCATGTTCAGGAATTTAAATGATTGAACAAGATAATAGTGTGATAGATGAGGGAACTGTAAGTATAATTGTTATAATTATCCTGCTTTAACCCCTTCACGACCGCGGGCCGTAAAATTACGTCCTATTTTAACGTGACTTAACGACCAGGGACGTAATTTTACGGCCTAAACTTCATTTGATTGCCGTGGCCATAGCAACGGCTTTCAAATGATGTCCCCTGCTGTTTCTTACAGCAGGGGACCTTTGCTTGACCCCAGGGGGGGTGGCATCGCCACCCCCTATCGACGATCGATGTGATTGGCTGTTCAAATCTGAACCGCCAACCACATCGATCGCACTAATTTCGGCAAAAATAATGCCCGAATTAGTGCGATCCTGTGAGATCCAGCTATGAGATGCCGCAGCTGCTGCAGCATATCATAGGTGGACCTCAAACATGCCGCCCCCAGACCCTGCAGCACTGATTGGAGCGATCGTGCTATGACGCGCAATCGCTCCAATCAGTGTGCAGTGGGGCGGTCTGATCTGCCGGTGGCCGCCCTCCCCAGGCCTGTGCTGGCCTGCGAGCCCTCCCCCAACATGGCTGCAGCGTGGAGTGGCTGGTACTTTTGGTACCACGCCACCGCTGCTGCTGCCGCCGCCGCCTCTGATGTCTCCGCCGCTGCAGCTCTAATGGTAAGTATTCCGCTCCCTGCGCGCTCCCGTGAAGGCCCCTGCGCGCTCCCGTGAAGGCCCCTGCCCGTGCCCCCCCCCGATCTGCCCCCCTACGCCCCGATCTGCCCCCCTACGCCCCGATCTGCCCCCCGGCATCCCGATCTGCTACCACCGCTGCTGCTGCAAAGTGAGTACTGTGCTCACTTTGCAGCCCGTGCGCGCTCCCGTGGTGCCCCTGCGCGCTGCCGTGATAGCCCCTGCCGTGCCCCCCCCGCGATCTGCTCCCCCCAACCACCCCCCCCCCCCCGACATCCCGATCCGCTCCCCCTGCGATCTGACTGCCTCCCCCATTATTTCTATTCTGCTTCTGCAGCTCCCTCTCCGGTCTCCCCCTCTGCTCTCCCCCCCCTCTCCCTCTGCTCTCCCCCCCTCCCCCTCTGCTCTCCCCCTCTGCTCTCCCCCCTCCTCCTCTGCTCTCACCCCCCCCTCTCCCCCTCTGCTCTCCCCCGACGTCCTCTTACCTGTCTTCACCGGCCTGATCACATCTGCGTCCATCGCTGGGTCCTTCCTGGGCATTCTGCTGATCTGCCTGCTGCTCCTGTAAAGCTGTCCATCTCTCTGCCATCTATTCCTCTGCAGCTCTTCTGGTCAGTGATCCTCCTGCTAGTCCTCTGGGTACTGTGAGTATAACTTTTTTTTTTTTTTTCCGTATCCCCTGTCCATTTTTACACCTCATCCGTCCGTGCGTCCCGCCAAGCGCTGATCAGGGATGCAGATAACGGATCGGCATCCCTGCTCAATTTTTGGCGTGACTTTTTTTTCCGTATCCCCGACGCTTTTTGTATCGCATCCGTCCGTGCGTCCCGCCAAGCGCTGATCAGGGATGCAGATAACGGACCGGCATCCATGGTCAATTTTTGGCGTGACTTTTTTTTCCGTATTCACGACGCTTTTTGTATCGCATCCGTCCGTGCGTCCCGCCGAGCGCTGATCAGGGATGCAGATAACGGATCGGCATCCCTGCTCAATTTTTGGCGTGACTTTTTTCCGTATTCGCGACGCTTTTTGTATCGCATCCGTCCGTGCGTCCCGCCGAGCGCTGATTAGGGATGCAGATAACGGATCGGCATCCCTGCTCAATTTTTGGCGTGACTTTTTTCCGTATTCGCGACGCTTTTTGTATCGCATCCGTCCGTGCGTCCCGCCGAGCGCAGATCAGGGATGCAGATAACGGATCGGCATCCCTGCTCAATTTTTGGCGTGACTTTTTTTTCCGTATCCCCGACGCTTTTTGTATCGCATCCGTCCGTGCGTCCCGCCGAGCGCTGATTAGGGATGCAGATAACGGATCGGCATCCCTGCTCAATTTTTGGCGTGACTTTTTTCCGTATTTGCGACGCTTTTTGTATCGCATCCGTCCGTGCGTCCCGTCAAGCGCTGATCAGGGATGCACATAACGCATCTGCATCCATGGTCAATTTTTGGCGTGACTTTTTTTTTTTACGTATCCCCGACGCTTTTTTTTATCGCATCCGACCGTGCGTCCTGCAGCGGCCGATCAGTGCACTGCGTTTGAAAAGTCAAATGGCGCTCCTTCTCTTCTGAGCCCCGCCATGCGCTCAAACAATTACTTTCCACCACATATGAGGTATCTGCGTACTCAGGAGAAAATGCACAATACATTTTATGGTGCATTTTTTCCTGTTACCCTTGTGAAAAAAAAAGCTACCTAGTTGAAGCAACCATTTTGTGGTAAAAAAAAAAAAAAATTCTTTTCACGGCTCAACGCTATAAACTTCTGTGAAGCCCCCAGGTGTTCAAAGTGCTCACCAAACATCTAGAAAAAATATTTGAGGGCTCTAGTTTCCAAAATGGTGTCACTTGTGGGGGAGCTCCACTGTTTAGGCACCATAGGGGGTCTCCAAACGTGACATGGCGTCCGCTAATGATTCCAACCAATTTTGCTGTCAAATGGCGCTCCTTCTCTTCTTAGCCCCGCCATGCGCCCAAACAATTACTTTCCACCACATATGAGGTATCTGCGTACTCAGGAGAAAATGCACAATACATTTTATGGTGCATTTTTTCCTGATAGCCTTGTGAAAAAAAAAGCTACCTAGTTGAAGCAACCGTTTTGTTGTAAAAAATTTTTTTTTTCTTTTCACGGCTCAACGCTATAAACTTCTGTGAAGCCCCCAGGTGTTCAAAGTGCTCACCAAACATCTAGAAAAATTATTTGAGGGCTCTAGTTTCCAAAATGGTGTCACTTGTGGGGGAGCTCCACTGTTTAGGCACCATAGGGGGTCTCCAAACGTGACATGGTGTCCGCTAATGATTCCAACCAATTTTGCTGTCAAATGGCGCTCCTTCTCTTCTGAGCCCCGCCATGCGCCCAAACAATTACTTTCCACCACATATGAGGTATCTGCGTACTCAGGAGAAAATGCACAATACATTTTATGGTGCATTTTTTCCTGTTACCCTTGTGAAAAAAAAAGCTACCTAGTTGAAGCAACCGTTTTGTGGTAAAAAAAATTTTTTTTCTTTTCACGGCTCAACGCTATAAACTTTTGTGAAGCCCCCAGGGGTTCAAAGTGCTCACCAAACATCTAGAAAAATTATTTGAGGCCTCTAGTTTCCAAAATGGGGTCACTTGTGGGGGAGCTCCATTGTTTAGGCACCTCAGGGGGTCTTCAAACCCGACATGGCGTCCGCTAACAGGTGCAGCTAATTTTGCACTCAAAAATTCAAATGGCGCTCCTTGCCTTCCGAGCACTGCTGTGTGTCCAAACATTTGATTTCCACCACATATGAGGTATCTGCGTACTCAGGAGAAAATGCACAATACATTTTATGGTGCATTTTTTCCTGTTACCCTTGTGAAAAAAAAAGCTACCTAGTTGAAGCAACCGTTTTGTGGTAAAAAATTTTTTTTTCTTTTCACGGCTCAACGCTATAAACTTTTGTGAAGCCCCCAGGGGTTCAAAGTGCTCACCAAACATCTAGAAAAATTATTTGAGGCCTCTAGTTTCCAAAATGGGGTCACTTATGGGGGAGCTCCATTGTTTAGGCACCTCAGGGGGTCTTCAAACCCGACATGGCGTCCGCTAATGAGTGCAGCTAATTTTGCGTTCAAAAATTCAAATGGCGCTCCTTCCCTTCCGAGCTCTGCCGTGCGCCCAAACAATTGATTTTTACCACATATGGGGTATCAGCGTACTCAGGAGAACATGCACAATAAATTGTATTGTGTACTTTCTCTTTTCTCCCTTGTAAAAATGAAAATTTTATGGCTAAAGTAACATTTTTGTGTTAAAAAGTAAAATTTTCATTTTTTCCTTCCACATTGCTTTGGTTCCTGTGAAGCACCTAAAGGGTTAATAATCTTATTGGATGTGGTTTTGAGCAGTGTGAGGGGTGTAGTTTTTAGAATGGGGTCACTTTTGGGTATTTTCTGTCACCTCGGCCTCTCAAAGTCACTTCAAATGTGATGTGGTCCCTAAAAAAATTATTTTGTAAATTTTGTTGGAAAAATGAGAATTTGCTGATGACCTTTGACCCCTTCTAACTTCCTAACGGAAAAAAAATTTGTTTCGAAAATTGCGCTGATGTAAAGTAGACATGTGGGAAATGTTATTTAGTAACTATTTTGTGTGACATATCTCTCAGATTTATGGGCATAAATTTTCAAAGTTTGAAATTTGCGAAATTTTCAAAATTTTCGCCAAATTTCCTAAATTTTCACAAATAAACGCAAAAAATATCGGCCTAAATTTACCACTGACATGAAGTACAATATGTCACGAAAAAACAATGTCAGAATCGCCAGGATCCGTTGAAGCGTTCCAGAGTTATAACCTGTCAAAGTGACACTGGTCAGAATTGCAAAAAATGGCCCGGTCATTAGGGTGTTTTAGTGGCCGGGGGTGAAGGGGTTAATGACCACATTTCATTTATTCATTTATTTTTTTTCACTGTGCCTCCCAATCACAGTAATTTCAGTAGGAAAAATGGCTATAGCATTACTATAATTGGCAAGCAATCCCAACATGTTAGGTGGTTGAACATTAAGTGCCAACCATGAGAGGAAAAGACTCAAAACTCTCGAGGCGAAGAGCAAAATACTTGCCGAGTAAGAGATACCGTGAATATCGTAATATTCATGCAAATAAAGAATAGTGCCAAGTACATTCGCTCATCAATACTTTTAAAGCCTTCACCCCCCAGCAATTTTTTATTTTTCATTTTCGTTTATTCCTCCCCTTATTCTAAGGGGTACTTTGCACGCTGCGACATCGCAGGCCGATGCTGCGATGCCGAGCGCGATAGTACCTGCCCCCGTCGCAGCAGCGATTTCCTTGTCATAGCTGCCATAGCGAACATTATCGCTACGGCAGCTTCACATGGACTCACCTGTCCTGCGACCGTCGCTCTGGCCGGCGACCCGCCTCCTTGTTAAGGGGGCGGGTCGTGCGGCGTCATAGCGACGTCACACGCCAGGCGGCCAATCGGAGCAGAGGGGCGGAGATGAGTGGGATGTAAACATCCCGCCCATCTCCTTCCTTCCGCATATCCTACGGAAGCCGCAGTGACGCCGGTAGGAGATGTTCCTCGCTCCTGCGGCTTCACACACAGCGATGTGTGCTGCCGCAGGAGCGAGGAACAACATCGGACTGTCGCGTCAGCGTAATCATGGACGCTGCACCGATGATACGATTACGACGCTTTTGCGCTCGTTAATCGTATCATCGAGCCTTTACACACTACGTTGTCGCATGCGATGCCAGAAGTGCGTCATTTTCAATTTGACCCCACCGACATCGCACCTGCGATGTCGTAGTGTGCAAAGCCCGCCTAAGAGACATAACTTTTTTAGTTTTATACCAATATAGCCACATGAGGTCTTCTTTTTGCTGGCCGAGTTGTACTTTTAAATTATGCCATTAATTCTGCTACATACTGTATTGTACTGTAAAACAAAGAAAAAATTCCAGGTGTAGTGAAATTGCAAAAAAAGTTCAATTGCACTATTGTTTTGGGTTTGTTTATTTGCCATGTTCACTATACAGTAAAACTGTCCTGGCGGGATGATTCTCCAGGTCAGTACAAATTCGTAGATACCAAACATTTGTACTTTTGCTTTTATGTAAATGGTGAAAACAAATTAATAATTTTGTCAAAAAAAGTTGTGCTTTTGTTGCCATTTTCCGAGACCATTAGTATTTTCATTTTTCAGGATTTGAGGCTGTCTGAGGGCTTATTTTTTGCATCTTGACCGGCCATTTTTACTTGTACCATTTGTGGGTAGATTCAATGTTTAGATCACCTGTTATTGTATTTTATTGCAATGTTGTCATGACCAAAAAAACGTAATTGTGGAGTTTTGATTTTTTTTTTCTCACTATACCTTTTACCGATCAGATTGATTTATTTCATATTTTGATAGATTGGGCATTACAGAAGGCAATGATACCAAATATAGTATGTGTATTATGTTATTGTTTTCTTTTCAAGTCGGCAAAAGTGGGGTGATATGAACATTTGTGGTTTTTTAATTTTTTTATTCTTTATTGAATATACTAATCTCCTTAAGGGTGCTTTACACGAGACGACGGATTGTGCAATGCATCGTCGGGGTCACGGTTTTCGTGACGCACATCCGGCATCGTACACGATGTCGTCTCAAGTGAAACCTCTGAGTGACGCATTATCGCTCACAAATCGTGAGTCGTGTACTTGTAGCTCAGTTTCATAATATCGTTTATTTTTCCTGCAGCAGATTGTTCATTGTTCCCGTGGCAGCACACGGCGCTCCGTGTGACACCACGGGAACGATGAACACAGTCCCGTGGCTCCCGCCGGAAGTGCGGAAGGAAAGAGGTGGGCGGGATGTTTACGTCCCACTCACCTCCGCCCCTCCGCTTCTATTGGCCGGCCGCTGTGTGATGTCGCTGTGACGCCGAACGTCCCTCCCCATTCAGGAAGTGGAAGTTCGCCGCCCACAGGGAGGTCGCTCAGCAGGTAAGTGCATGTGACAGGGGTTTCACGACTTTGTGCGACACGGGCAACGATTTGCCCATGACGCACAAACGACGGCGGCGGGTATGATCGATTGTGAAATCGCACAATCGGTCGTCCTGTGTAAAGCAGGCTTTAGAGTAGTTGAAGCTCACACTGTCCAATCGCTTCTGCTGTTTAGAGTGGTGCCTTAGCTTTTATTAGGCAACCATTACAACATCTTGTGGCATAAAATTCAACAGTATCACTGTTATTACAGTAAAGAATTTTCTTCTGTGATGATTAAACCTTATTTCCTCTGAACATAGATGATACCTTTTTGTCTCTGTCGCAGGTCTAGGTGTAAAAAAATCATTCAAAAGGTCTCTCTACTGTCCCCTCATATATTTGTACATTGCAATAAGATTCTCCCAAAGTCTTCCTTTTAACTAACTGAATAACCCCAAGTTTAATAACCTGTCTTGTACTGCAATCCACCCATTCCTTTAATAACTTTGTTTTCTCTTCTCTGCACCCACACTAGTTCAGCTAGAGTGGACAAAATAAGTATTTGATACACTGCCGATTTTGCAAGTTTTCCCATCTACAAAGAATGGAGAGGTCCGTAATTATTATTGTAGGTACACTTCAACTGTGACAGACAGAATAAAAAAAAATCCACAAAATCACACTGTATGATTTTTAAATAATGAATTTGCATTTGATTTCATGAAATAAGTATTTGATATAATGGAAAAACAGGTCATAATATTTGGTACAGAAACCTGTGCTTGCATTTACAGAGGTCTGCCATTTATTTTAGTTCTTGACCAAGTTTGAAAACACTATAGTAGGGATTTTTCCCCCTCCTCCATAAAAATCTTCTCCATATCTTTCTGGTTTTCTGGCTGTTGCTGGGCACCATTGACTTTCAGCTCCCGCCAAAGATTTTCTATTAGGCTCAGGCTGCAGACTGGCTAGGCCACTCCAGGATCTTGGGATGCTTCTTACGGAGCCACTCTTTAGTTGTCCTGGCTGTGTGTTTTTGGCCATTGTAAGGCTGAAAGACCCAGTCACAAACCATCTTCAATATTCTTACTGAGGGAAGGAGGTTGTTGGCCAAATTCTCATGATACATGATGACCCCATCCATCCTCCCTTCAATATGGTGCAATCATTCTGTCCTCTTTGCTGAAAAGCATCTCCAAAGTATAATGTATCCACCTCATGCTTCAAGGATGCAACAGTGTTCTTGCAGTTGTACTCATCCTTATTATTTCTTCCAACATGGCAAGTAGAATTGATACCAAAAAGAGCAATTTTGATCTCATCTCACAACATGACCTTCTCCCATGACTCTTCTTGATCATCCAGATGCTAATTTTCGAACTTCAAACAGACTTGCGCATGTGCTGGCATGAGCACGGTAACCTTTTGTGACCTGCAGGATTTAATCCATGACAGCATAGTGTTACTAATAGTAATCCTTGAGTTTGTGGTCCCAGCTCCTTTCAGCTCATTGACCAGGTTCTCCTGGGTAGTTCTGGGCTTATTTCTGACCTTTCTCAGATTCATCCTTTCCCCACAAGGCGAGATTTTGCATTGAGCCTTAAGGCTGCTTTACACCAGACAATCTATCGTGCGATAGATCGTCGGGGTCACGGTTTTTGTGACGCACATCCGGCATCTCTGGCGATGCCGGCCTGTGTGACACCTCCTAGCGACGCAGTATCGCTCACAAATCGTGAGTCGTGTACTGCTTGCTAGGTTCCATAATATCGTTTAATTTAGTTGTTCATCGTTTCCGGGGTAGCACACGCCACTCCGTGTGACACCACGGGAACGATGAACAGCAGCTCACCTGCGTCTCGCGACCGCCGCCGGCTATGTGAAGGAAGGAGGTGGGCGGGATGTTTACATCCCGCTCATCTCCGCCCCTCCGCTTCCATTGGCCGGCGGCCGTGTGACATCGCTGTGACGCCGAACGTCCCTCCCACTCCAGGAAGTGGACGTTCGCCGCCCACAGCGAGGTCGCACGAGAGGTAAGTATGTGTGACGGGGGTTACTGACTTTGTGCGACACGGGCAGCGATTTGCCCGTGATGCAAAAAGGAGAGGGGCGGGTACGATCGATTGTGAAATTGCACAATCGGTCGTACCATGTAAAGCAGCCTTTAGACTGAGTAAGATTGATAGTCATCTTGTGTTTCTTCCATTTTCTAATAATTGCGCCAACATTTGTTGCCTTCTCACAGGCTGCTTGCCTATTGTCCTGTAGCTCATTCCAGCATTGTGCAGGTCTAGAATTTTGTCCCTGGTGTCCTTAGACAGATCTTTTGTCTTAGCTATGGTGGTAAGGTTGGAGTGTGATCGATTGAGTTTGCGGGCAGCTGTACTGAGTTCAAGAGGTGCAGTACCATTAATAAACTTGAGTGCAGAGTTGGAGCCCTTCATGAAGGGAATATTTCAGGATGTTTTGCTACTTAAACTGAGCACTGCATGCTATAAGCATTAACAAAATCAAAAGGCAGTGCTTCTCCTAAGGCTTAAGACACACGGCATGAAAATTGGTGCAAGTGGAGTGCGCTAAAAAATCGCATTCCACTCGGACCAATATTAGCCTAATTGCCAGCACACATGAGCAATTATTTTCTCAGCCCTAATCGTACCGAGAAAACAATTGCAGCATGCTGCGATTGTAATGTGATCATTGTTTCTCTCGAACCCATTCAAGTGTATAGGGCAAGAGAAAAATCACACTGTACTCGCGGTACACCGGTGTACCGCTAGTGCAGTGCGAGAATAGCAATAGCCAGCTACAAAGGAGAAAGGAAGAGAAATCCCTTCCTCCCCTCCACAGCGCCGGTCCGCCCCTGCTCAGTGCCGACCCGCCCCCCACAGCTGAGGTCTGCATGACACTCAGCTTTGCTATATTGCCAGCATAAGCCGAGTGTCATGCGAGGGGATCGCAGTAATCCCGTGTGGCCCCAGCCTAACAGTGTCTGTGCAATTGTTTACTTAAAGTAAAGGATTTATTGCCCTGTGATTACCATTAATGAACTAGAAACTCACATGCACAACAGTCTGATAAGCTCTCTGCTGAGTTTGACACCTCACAGACAATGCACAATCTCTATGGAGAGTCTGGTGTGGGCAGGGGGCAGCTATCTTAACTCTGCTGTTTTTCTGGATCTCAATTCTTTATTTCAGAACAGCTTTAGCCAGTAATCTATGTGATACACCATTGGATTCAGACTCTCCTTACCTACATTATGTTGCTGTGACATGATGTAGCAAAAACCTGCTGACAGAATCCCTCTTAAGAAAACTTAACATGTCTGGGAGAACTAAAATTCTTGCTGATTGGTATGTGATCACATACTTATTTCATGCAATAAAATGTAAATTAATTATTTAGAAATTATGCAAGGCAATTTTATGTATTTTGGGGGGATTCCGTCACAGTTGAAGTATACCTGAGATAAAAATCACAGACCTCTCCATTCTTTGTAGGTGGGAAAACTTGTAAAATTGGCAGTGTATCAAATACTTATTTTCCCCACTGTATGTCCTTTTTATGCACTGGAGACCCAAATTGTACCCGGTATTCTAAGCTTGGCCACACTAGTGGCTTGTATAAAAGCAAAACATTATTTTTTCATAAGCATATATGCCTCTTTTAGTGCATCCCATTATTTTATTTGCCTTGGCAGCAACTGCCTGTCCATACCTAAGTCTTTTTTGTGAGTTTTACCCAGCATTTGACCATTTAGTACATGAATATCCATTTTTTTTTTTTACTCAGCAGAAGTGCATGACTTTACATTTACCTAAATTAAACTTTAATTGCCATTTCTCAGGCCAAGCCTTCAGCTTACATAAATCCTTCTGTAATAATTAATTATCTGCCTCTGTGTTGATTAAGGCTGAATTGGGCTTTTAGTTACGGGCAGGTAAGTGATTGGACAATGGCAGACATAAAGCCCGCTTTACACGCTACAATATATCTTACGATGTGTCGGCGGGGTCACGTCGTAAGTGACGCACATCCGGCATCGTAAGGTACACTGTAGTGTGTGACAGGTACGTGCGATTGCTATTGAACATTAAAACATTCATCGCATACAAGTCGTTGAATCCTGACGAATTGCAAGTCGGGGTGTTCAATGTTCCCGATGCAGCAAACATCGCAAGGTGTGACACCCCGGGAACATTGAACAGATCTTACCTGCCTCCCGCGGCTCAAGCCGGCAATGCGTAAGGAAAGAGGTGGGCAGGATGTTTACGTCCCGCTCATCTCCACCCCTCCGCTTCTATTGGCCGGCTGCCGCGTGACGTCGATGTGACGCTGAATGTCCCTCCCACTCCAGGAAGTGGACGTTCGCCGCCCACATCGAGGTCGTATGGACAGGTAAGTACGTGTGACGGGGGTTAATTGTTTGTGCGGCACATTCAACAAATTGAACGTGCCGCACATACGATGGGGCAGTTACGATCGGATACGATATTGTATGCAAAATCGTAACATGTTAAGCAGGCTTTATGCATAATGGGATGTGAGTGAAGGGGATTGTGGCACCTATAATGAGTGCAGAATGCTTATTAAAAAAGAACAACTCACAGGTATGTGAAACTGAAAGTTTTAACTTAATGCATGGGCTGAAGGCAGTGAGCACATGGTTTTCTATAGGAACTTCTGATGAGAAGGAATGGCGGCAACTCACTGGTAGCTATTAACGGCAAATTTATTGCACAAACTGTAGCATTGTTACAGCATAACCGGGGAGGGGGGAGTGCAGGGGCGCCGGACGACAGACGTTTCGCACCGTAACAGGTGCTTCCACAGGTCCGAATTAACAATGTCAGGTGAACCTCCCTCTTATGGAGGAGTCTGACAGGTGCAACTAAAAAGCTAAGTAGCTGATACCAGATAACAACAGTGCAACAGTATTGTCCATGTTACAAATAGTTAATCAAAGTCAAATAAAGGAAACAAATACAAAGTATAGAGATGGTAATCAGCAAGGAATACTGCAAACATTTATCATATACACTTGCTCCCTCTTCCAATAGAGATGCACTACTGCTAATATTAAGAAGGATCTTTTTCTTTTTTTTTTTTTTTAATATAGGTTTTGTGCCTTTGATTAAGGCATTGGATCCAAAACTAATTTCTACTGAACTTGTTTTGTAAAATAACTTAGTGTCACTTTACCAATTTACATTTTTATTCTAATTTTAACCTTTCATACTTAAGATCAGCCTACAAAATCCAACCGTGATGCTAGTCACTACTCACGGTTAGTATAGCAGGTAGGGCAGTCAAACAAACCGGGTTCAGGAAACAGGAGGAAACGACAGGATACAGGAAGTAAGCAAAAATGCAGTCAAGTCACAGGTTGAGGGTCAGAATTCCAAGAAAGTACGTATTAGATTCAGGGAGCAGACAGAGACGTGGTCAGGTAATGGTACGAGGTTAGAAGGCAAAAGTTAATGACAAGAGCGGGCAGAAAGGAGTCAAACAATGGTCTGGTGACAAGAAACTTCGATCAGAACACAAGCACAAAGACAAGCCAACAGCACAACTGCAGAACCAGAGTGTACAACTGGTGAGGTTCTGGGAGAGCATGCTCAGTACTGAAAAACAGCAATTACCAGGAAGGTGTAACACCTGAGTAAAAGCACCTCCCAGAACCTGCATGGAATCCTGTGCTGTCAAACAACCTGCTAACTAGTGCTCAAAGAAACACAGCAGACCATCTCCAAATATGCAAAATGCTCTGCACAAAGGTTGAAAAAGTTAGATATGTTTAGTTTAGAAAAAAGACGTCTCAGAAGAGATCTCATTTATATGTATAAATACATGTGTGGTTAATGTAAAGGACTGGCACATAACTTATGCTTTCCAAAGAAAATACTAAGGACCAGGGGGCACTCACTGCAAGTGGAAGAAAAGCGATTCCGTCAGCTAAATAATAAAGGGTTCTTTACAGTTAGAGTAGTCAGATTGTGGAATTCCCCACCAAAAGAGGTATTAATGGCAGATACTGTAACAGCTTTTAAAAAAGGACTGGATGATTTCCTCAGTACACATAACAGTATTGGTTATAAGTGACTTAGTGACAAAATGTAGAATTGGTGTAGGAAGGTTGAATGATGGACTTAAGGTTTTTTTTCAACTTATGTAACTATGTAACAGGAAACAGGTGAGGAACGCATGGCAGAGCATCACCTGTGTGCAAGATGCTCTACACAGAGGAATAATGTCACTGCCAGCTCTGTAATTCATGAAGGTGCAGCAGAATATCACCAGTGGGCAAGATGCTCTGCACAGAGGAATCGTGACACCAACTTCTTTTGATGTTGCTAGTTTTATACAGATTATTTTCTACCTCATGATGTCCTTTTTATGACCTTATAAAAGAAGTCACAAAGTATACTGAAAACTGCTAATTTATGAAAAAGTTGTCACTTTTCAACTTAACACATAAGCTACACATTCCTTATTCTGTTGTTTAATATAGAAACATGGACATGCACTGTAAAGTTTATAATCTTCGCATTTCTAAATCTTGATATACCAAAATTAGTTGTCTAGCGCTTGTACAGGATTGGAGAATAAATTGGCCCAGACAAAACCCCAAACATACCTATGGATTCTCTTGCAGTGTTGACATGTTTTAGGGGGGAACAGACTATATTTTTTAACCTCTTTAACTCATTGCTTTTATCTATTCAGTATTATGTGACTGGATTGCTATGGAACAGATGATGAGTGAAAGTGTAAAGAGCTATTATTTAGCCACCTATAGAATTAGATTCAGGTGAAAGTAAATTGCAAATAAAATTGTGATGTGAAAATGACAATGAGAAGCTTTGCTCTGGGATCTATTGTATATTTCTTTCAGCCTTATAACACAATACCAAGTTGTCCGATATAGAGATGACATTTCTTTCCATGCTCTGCCTTTACAAAACATTTCCATGAAGGTTTATTTTTCTGACTTGGGCAAATCTGAAGGCTAAAGTACAATAAATACTTATAGACTGAGGATGTTTTACATATCAAGGCTGAGATCAAAGACCTTGAGTTTTCCCTGACTATATAGAACTATACCACTGCTGTGCAACAATATTAGGTAGGAGTGTAAACAATGCTGCAGTAAGAATGCTTTCAAAACGAGAAGCGCTAATACTTTATTTTTGTCAAATAATAAATTGCAAAGTGAATGAGCAAAAGAGAAATCTAAGTCAAATCAATATTTGGTCTAATCACACTTTGCCTTTAAAACAACATCAAAGCATCAATTTTTCAAGGTACACTTGAATGCAGTTTTTAAAGGAATGTGGCAGAAATGTTGTTCCAACAATCTTGGAGAAATAACCACAGATCTTCTGTGCATTTAAACTTGTGTAGTTCCTTCTTCCTGTTCAGGTAATTTCAGACCGACTCAATTTTGAGATCATCACTTCCAAAATCCTTTGTTCTTCTTTACTCTGAAGATTGTTATTGTGACTTGATAATAATAAATAGTTAACATTTCTATTTTTGAAAGTATTCTTTTTTTGCATCATTTTTCACACTTGCTTGAAACTTTTGCATTTGACTATAATTATTGTGCAATATTCTATTGTAAAGCCAGCTTTACACCATACAATTCTGCATACGATATCGTATGCAATGTGACACGCCCCCATCGTATGTGCGGCACTTTCAATTTGTTGACCATGTCACACAAACGATTAATTGCTGTCACACGTATTTACCCTTCCATACGACCTTGATGTGGGCGGCGAACATCCACTTCCTGGAGTGGGAGAGACGTTCGGCGTCACAGCGACATCACGCGGCAGCCGGCCAATAAAAGCGGAGGGGCGGAGATGAGAGGGACGTAAACAACCCGCCCACCTCCTCCCTTCCGCATTGCCAGCAGGAGCCGCGGGACGCAGGTAAGATCTGTTCATCGTTCCCAGGGTGTCACACACTGCGATGTGTGGTACCTCGGGAACACTGAACAACCCGACGTGCAATTTTAAGGAAATGAACTACGTGTATGCGATTAACGGTTTTACGTTCAATCGCAATCGCAGGTAGCTGTCACACGCTACAACAACACTAACGATGCCGGATGTGCGTCACTTACGACGTGACCCCGCCGACACATCGTTAGATTTGTTGTAGCATGTAAAGCCCACTTTATGTACTATACACACTGTATACATTATTAAGAAAATTGCTATAGCATGTTGCTAATGAAAAGATATAAAATGACATAACTGTACTATATTAAACAATTATGAACAAGCCACTAAACCTTCCATCACTAAGATAAAACTGAGGTCCACTTGTATTAAAATATAGATAATCGCATGGTGTCATTTGCATGTGCAACAGATAAAGTCCTTGACTTCACTGCCTTATCCACAATTTTAATTACGTCCATTTTACAAACCATTACCAAAGCCTTATCATCCATCATGGACTCATAATGAACATCATGAATATATTATTAAAGAGGTTTTATAAACATCTGTTCAGTGAAAAAGACAGAGTAAAACTGCGCTATCATTTTATTAAGTTCATTTGCTTTTGAAAAGGAACACATTTAAAGTAAGAAGAAATTAAAAAATGTGTTGCATTTTGATAAGATATTGTTGTAAGTGAAACAATAGGCAGCACAAAAAGCGTTATACAACGGTCTTGTCACTTGAGAGATGTTTTCTCACTCTACTATTTTAATGGAGATATTATAATAGAAGCAAATTATAGAACAACAGTCATTAAAAAAGTTTGCAACATAAAACCTTGTATACACAGAGCTGTTCTTTTTCACTTGACTGCAAGGATAACATCATGTTTACATACATGTCCATTGCAGCCAATTACTTGCCTCAATGTTTTCCCCCCAATTTTTTCTCACAGAAAACCTCTTTAAAACAGTTTTTAAGGGAATCTGTCACCCTTTTGAGCTTTTTGAGTTATTAATGTGGGCATACAAGTTGTATACAGCTGAAATTAGCCATACCTGTATGCCTCCTGACTTGTTCAAAACACGTAATGATGAATAGGTCGCCGCTATGTGAATATTCGATGCGCAATGTAAGTCTATGGGAAGCCTGAATAATTCCGAATAGTTGTTATTCGGGTTTCCCATAGACTTACATTGCGCATCGAATATTCGCAAATAGTCAAATACGGACGACCTATTCGGCAAATATTCGCGAAGCTGAATATTTGAGGTATTCGATCATCCCTACAAGTAATGTATCAGAAAAAGAAATATGGGGATCTATAAGTTTTTCCATTGTACTTGATTCCTCCTTTAAATCAAGTCGTGTTTTCTGTAGGCGCGATTAGAAGATAATTAAGTTGTAGTTCACCTCAGAATTCCACAATATAAAATTTAGGGTAGATATTAAAGTGGTTATCCAAACTTAGGACTAGAGCTGGGCTAATCAATTTAAAGCAAATGTAATTAAGATTAAAATTTCACAAAACAATCTGGATATGTCAGAAACACAATTTTTTTTTTTTTCGGCTTTAAGTTATGTGTATCAAGCAGCTGCAACATTGCTTGATTCTTTTCAGGAGTGGGAAGGTGTTATAAAAAACAAAGAAAACCCCACTATACTCACTTCATCCCTCACATCTGTATAGGCGCTGCAGATCCACTCCCAGTCATTGGCTGAACTGATCTCACTCACCCTTCACTCCAGTATTCTATTCCATATTATATTTACACTTTGGTGCCCCTGGTGTTAACTTAGCCTCAATCAACTTCATCCATGTTTCATCCATGTTTCACTTATGTAACATCATAATTATGGAAGGACTAGACCTGTAGTAATATCATGACATACATTGTAGTGATAAGCCAGAACCAAAATATTCGTACTTGCTATCCTCTTAATGAGTACTGCCTAATACTCGCATATTCATTCTGAATAGTGAGTGCAATACAAGTCAATGGGAATAACTCGCAATGTAACAAGTAACACATACTTATTGCACGAGTAGCGAATAGCATGTTGTTCGGGTTACTCATTACATAGCAAGTTTTTCCCATTGACTTGCATTGCACTCGCTATCCTCTTAATGAGTACTGTCAAATACTTGTGTATTCATTCCAATTAGTGAGTACAAATATTTTGGTAGTCGCTTATCTCTAGTGCATTGCACTATGACATCACCTGAAGCCTGTTCAGTATTGGAGACGCTGAAGAGTGAAAATGAAAAAAAGAAGACAAGACTGAAGTTGGAGGGAGGAAGAAAAAGTGCCAGTGGAAGATTGGTTGAGGAGCTGCAATTCTAGAAGAATATTTTTTAAAACATTTGTAACCCATTTGTCTATTATGCTCTGGGTTCTGAAAGAAAGTCAATTTTTCCAATTGAATTTCAGCAAATCTGGTGAATTTTAATTTTTTTAGATATCCTAATCCTTATTAGGAACACGTAAATTGGCGCCGCGGTAGCCGCAAGCAGCTGGCTGCGGTTCCTGTTATGCTAAAGGTACCAAATTCCGTTTTTGACCGTGCCTCGGGTCGTCCAGCTAGATGCTTACTCCTCCATGCCCAAGTGTGGAGAGGCGGCTACTGCGCATGCATGTGCTGATTCACCCCAGCCAGAGCCTATGTCCAGTGTTTTGCCTAGTGAGCATGCTCAGCCTATTAGTTCAATTTATGAGGCTACATCCTCAGTTCAAGCTACTAAGCATGCTCACACACTTAGTGCAGTATCTGAGGCTAAGTTCGGTGAGGACTTCACTGGGCATGTCCCTGATGTGGCAGGTCCTGATAGGCTGGATAGCATCAGGTGCCCTGATGATGTGGCCACTCCGGACTGGCTCGCGGAAGCCTGTCTGTATAACCTGCCACTCCATCATTGGTCCTCTGATGATGACTGGTAACGTGTTTGGGGCGGTTCTGCAGTTGTGTCATCAGTGATGTGGCGGGTCCGGATAGACTGCTGGTGACATCACTGATGATGTGGCACTCCGCCATTGGCTCCTGTCAGCGCCATCTTGTGTGACATGATGTTTGGTGTGAACCTTAGATATTAAAAGGTCCTGGAGAGCGCACCCGGGGCGTAGTCGTCATACATGGACAAACGTTTGGTCAGAGAGCATTGCAGAGCATTGCAGCCACATTGCAACTAGATCCACTACTGGAAGCGGTAGGAAATAATAGGCGTCCAGTACCCGCTGTGCCAAGATTCACGGCGAGGCACAGCAAGGGTCACTTTTCCCGCTTCCCCTCCTACCATTCCAGTTCTGATGTAGCAGCCCGGTGGTGTTAACTGGGGTGAGTCTACTGTGCCTACTGTCCCACACTAGCACAGACACTTACCCCCAAGACTCTCTGTGGTGTTAACAGGAGAGGTCCTAGTTTGGGTGTGTAGGCCCTGTGACGTTAACAGGGTTCATGGCTATCCTGATTAGAGTGACTTTTAACTTGGGTCAGGTTTTATTTCTTTACTGAGCCACCCATCTCTTTATTATCTGCATGACCTTCGGGTTATCAGCAGCAGTTTACCATCACTGCATGGTGGACCAACACTAGTGATTGGGATATTTGCTACCATGATCCTAATCCACCAGTCCCCCTATAACAACATGGTTGTTCACCTCAGCCTCACTCACTTTAATTAAACTATTGGGTTAACGCTTCTTTTTGAGCAAACTGTGACATATGTCAAAAACAAAACATTTACTGCATTGTATGACTTTTTTGTCATGACTTGTGGGGCGCTTCTGCATTGAATAGCATAGTCAACTGTGCTTTTCAAACAGTTAAAAAAAAGGATATTTTAACAGATAGCAGGGGCAGATTCAGTTATTTGTTGGGACTAGCCCACCCTGGGAGGTGTCACCTGAAAAGGAAAGTGACGGTTTATTTTGAAAGGAGTCAGAGAAGGCCTAGTAAGCATACGTGACAGACGTATAGTTGGTCGAACATGAAGGTTGCATACAGTGGTTGGGTTGTGGCAACGGAGCAAAAGAGACAGAAGTCAACATAGTGTGAACCTTGAGAGTGGCCAGAGGCAGAGGATGTGAACAGCATTGTAACTAGAGATTGATCCTATAACAATGTGGCCCAAGAATATAGGAGCTGGAGGAAGAACCCTAACATTGAGGCCCTTTAACTGTCAAGGTATTGGGTGACTTCTACTGCTGCGCAGGACTCCAGTGGCCAGGCCTCTAAACTGTCAAGGTACTGGGTTAACCTGAACTGGCATGTAAACGTAGTCAGCTGACCAAGCGATTTCTTGATGTACAAGCTTTAGTCTGGCCATTTTGGGAAGAGACAGAACATGAGACTGCAGGAAAGAAGATGACCATCACTATGTGTACTGTAACACTGCACATGTTTGCACTGGGACTCACTGGCCCAGTAGATTGGACGTAACCCAGAAGGAAGTTGAACTTTGTCTCAAAATGTTGTGCAAGAAAGGTACGTGATGGAAGATATATGCCCACTATCCGCACGTAAAGCTTTGAATGAGATTGAACTGCACAGTAAAGAGTTATAATTTAGCAAGAGCTTTTGGTCTCCTTGAGTGTATAAGTCATCATGCAGTCTTGACCAGCCAAGAGCAGCAGCAATATGCAGTCTGCATTGGGTTTCAGCGAGCACAGCCAAAGTCCACACACCCAGCCAGGACCAGGTTTTTCATGTAGTGTGGTGGGGTGTCCAGAGTCAATCCTTCACCATCGACTACCACCCCCCACCACTCTACAGATTCATATCTGTAACATTTCAATATTTTAATATAACTGTAGTGGAAAATCTTTAAATGACTGCACATTGCTAAATAAATATATATAAAAAGATGCGTGTCTAGTGCATGTAATTTGTGCAGTACTTCTTGTTCCTGTTCATTAAAAATTCATAACATGCATTGTACAGTAAAAAAGGCAGTGCTGACAGTAGATAAATAAATGTATTACTATTACATAATTCTTAACCAGAGACGGCTACGATTAGTCATTCTGCCTAATACATCCAGTATGTATATGCAGGGTGCAAAGTGGTTTGGGCTGGCAAAATAGCAATTGCATCTGGGGTAAATGATATAAATATATCTTTGTCACAAGCCTGTAGTTTTCAGATGAATTGATCTCTGCAGGACTGGTTTAATGCTAGAGTGCAGTCATGCAAACCACCTAAAGCGAAATGACATCAAGCAATTCCTGGCTCAGTGCCACAGTGGAGCACTTCTATGAGCGCCTGTGTGCGTGTTACTCCTTTCAAAAGTGTCACGTTTCCATGTGTGATGTGTCAGAAATATCTTCACTATGAACGTTACAATACAATAGAACAACCAATGAAATCAGACACGATCTGTTTGCAAGTCAAATGTCCAGACTAATCAAAAATGGCAGGAAGCCTGTAGTTTTTATGTAACAATTGTCATTTCATACTGCTTTTGATCTGATTGTTATCTCTAAATATAACAAATAGACTATAAATGCCTGAGCAACAAATATAAGGACAAAACTGGGTAAGTATCAGATCTGCAGAGAACGTGCTCATTCTTGCGAATGTTATACTTTCCAAACCAAACATTCTTGCTTCTAAAAAGAACTATTTCATGATAAAATATACAGTATTGGTTTAATGCATATCATAATTTGTATCACACTGTATGCTACTGCTTTGAAATTATTTTAAGATAACCTCCCACAATTACAGTAAAAATGGTTTTCCCTGGCAGTATATCCCGATCTTTCTAAGAAGGCCTGGACTGTCCATTTGACCAATTGGGGAAATTTCCAGTGAGCATCACTGTGATCACATAATGGGCCACTAGCCTTGTCATCTTGGCTGCCATCTCCTTCAGATGCACAAAGCATACAGTACTGTAGTGACATACACTAGACAGAATTAGGCTATGTGCGCACGCTGCGTTTTTTGATGAGTGTTTGCGTGTGTTTTGGGTGCACTTTTGGTCTCAAAACTGCATGAATTTCCTTCCCCAGCAAAGTCTATGAGATTTAATTTTTGCTGTCTGCACAGTGGGTTTTTTTTTGCTGTGATTTTGTGGTGATCACACAGATGCAGCATGTCAATTCTTTTTCTGTTTTTCCCTGCAATTTTTCACCCATTGAATATATTGGATAAAAGCGCAGTAAAAAAACGCATTAAAACGCTTCAAAAAATGCATCAAATGGCACAAAAACACGCGTGTTTTTTATGCGTTTTTGCCCCGGATGCGTTTTTATGCGTCTTTTGGGGCCAAAAACGCTGCATCTGCATGTGGTCAGAAAAAAACTGCAGCATGCGCACGTAGCCTTAAAAGGTGTTAGCTGACTTCAAACTAACCACCG
The DNA here is from genome assembly GCF_048569485.1 of Anomaloglossus baeobatrachus. NCBI lineage: Eukaryota > Metazoa > Chordata > Amphibia > Anura > Aromobatidae > Anomaloglossus > Anomaloglossus baeobatrachus. Next base: position 784,902,590 of record NC_134353.1, read on the forward strand.
AGTTTCACAATGGGTGAAAAACACAGGGAAAACCGCAAAAAGAATTGACATGTTGCATCTTTGTGGTCACCACAAAAACGTAGCAATAAAAACTGCACTGTGAGGACAGCACAAATTAAATCTCATAGATTTTGCTGGGAAATGAAATTCATGCAGTTTTTATAGCAAAACTACACCCAAAAAACGCACAAAAATGCTGCAAAAAACACAGCATGCGCACATAGCCTTATAGGAGATGGAACAATAAAAATATATTTTTTTTAATTTTCAAATGTGGTCTTTTGTTGCCCTCAAAACAAACTTTATTGCAAGATGGAAAAGATGGTGCTCATTATTTATCATCAAACTTGCTCCTGGATTAATGGAAGAAGTTACTTTTGGAGGATTTGGTGTCTGGGGCTTGAACTCGAATATGGACTTTTAAGAAAAGTCTGTTGCCAAGTTTGGTGTTCATGTACTGTTCGTATGTTAATAAAGTTTGTTTAAAGGCTGCAGCACAGCCAATAAAAAAGCTTTAATGCATGCCAAAGATGACTGCGCTGCTGTAAAACAGACAGCTACTGGCTGCAACCCTCAGCCGTCTACTTTACCTTGGCTGGTTATCAAAAATATATGGGATCCCATACCATTATTTATGTAAATAATTAAAAAAACAGCATGGAGTGCCCCTATTTTTGATAAACAGACAAGGAAATGCATGCAGCTGGGTGGCTGGTACTATCAGGGTGGGAAGGGACATGGTTATTTGGCCCTCTGCAGCATACCGCAGCCACAGAAGTGGCACATTCATTAGATTTATGTTACGGTAATAAATAGGCGATCGAGGGTGTGTTGGGGAGCCTATATTAATTATGAATTAAACATTGACATCTTGGGTCTATGGGAAGGAAACTTTCCGGATCTCATTCCCATTGAGAACATGCTGTCAGTCCTTAAAAAGTGGGCAGGTAACAAAAAAAAACAAAACAAAACAGAAATTGTTATAAACTCCAAGAACCGATAAAGCAAGAATGGGCTCTCATCATTCAGGATTTGGACCCAAAGATGATATCCAGCATGCCATGGAAGATTGAAGAAATCAAGAAATATAAAGGTTGGAATGGTACATATTGAGTCTATGCATAAACTTTATGTATTTGTCAATAAAAGTGTAAAAACTTATGAAATTATGAATTGGTTAGAATTGCACTTCAAGTGCTATAGAAATATCGAACTAAAAGAACTAAAACACTGAAGCAGCAGAAAACTTTGTAAGGCCCTGTGCACACTAGAAAATGGAATTTTCTTAAGAAAATTCTGCAGGCTCTGAAAGATTTCCAGGAGAAAAATGCAAAAAAATCGCACCGAAATCCGCATGTGTTTTGTTGCGTTTTGGTGCGTTTTTTGTGCGATTTTTATATATATATATATATATATATATATATATATATATATATATATATATATATATATATATATATATATATATATATATATATATATATATATACCGTATATATATAGAGGGATAGATAATCAATAGATAGAGGACAGATCAATCAATAGATAGAGTCCCTGTGAGGACACACTGCAGTTCTCACGAGCGGTAATGTGTTCACATTACCGACCATGAGAAATGACCTGTCATTCCCCCGGCAGGCTCGTTACGAGGCTGCATTAAGTACAGTGTGTCAGACGCGGCTGCAGCAGTCTGCAAGCATCGTGGGACCTGCGTGGATTACGTCGGAGCTGTATGTTGGGAGGGGTTAATACAATGGGTGAAATAGGGGGCTTTTTTGCTATTTTATTTAAAATAAAGGATTGTCTGGTGTGTGTTTATTCACTTTACTTACAGGTTAATCATGTAAGCTGTCTCATAGACGCTGCCATGATTAAGCCAGGACTTAGTGGCAACGATCCGCTGATATTAACTCATTATTACCTTGATTGCCACCGCATCACAGCAATCCGAAAGATCCGGGGACACGCTGGGACTGTCGCATAATGTCGCATACCGGGTAAGACCCTATTGCGCTTTTTTTCCCCTCCTCATACCGGGTAAGACCCTATTGCGCTTTTTTTCCCCTACACCTCATACCGGGTAAGACCCTATTGCGCTTTTTTTCCCCTACATCTCTTTCTGTCTCTCTACTCTCATACCGGGTAAGACCCTATTGCACTTTTTTTCCCCTACATCTCTTTCTGTCTCTCTACCCTCATACCGGGTAAGACCCTATTGCGCTTTTTTTCTCCTACACTCTCTTTCTGTCTCTCTACCCTCATACCGGGTAAGACCCTATTGCGCTTTTTTTCCCCTACACTCTCTTTCTGTCTCTCTACCCTCATACCGGGTAAGACCCTATTGCGCTTTTTTTCCCCTACAACTGGTACAACCCTACCAGGTGAGTGTGTCTCTTTCTGTCTCTCTACCCTCATACCGGGTAAGACCCTATTGCGCTTTTTTTCCCCTACAGCTTTACAAAGCATAATCGATGCAACAGTCCCGGGGCAGCTGCGGGCTGATATTCTTGGCTGCGGTAGGGGGGGCATTGACCCTGACCCTCGCCCTCCCCAGCCTGTGAATACCGGGCCGCCACTGTGTGTTTACCTCAGCTGGATGGTTAAAATACGGTGGAGCCCGCGATTTTTTTTTGTTTTTTTATTTTTATATGTACGTTTGATTTCTAGGTGTATTCTATATGTCTGTGTGTGATATGTGTCTGTGTATTCTATATGTCTGTGCCTGTGTGTGAGTGTGATCTGTGTGTGTTTACTCTCTGCTCCGCTTCCTCTTCCTGTCATAATGACATCCCTTCCCTGCAAAACACAGGGCAGTGATGAACATTATGTCCTGAAAAACGCGAAATACCGCAGGGAATAATGCAGGAAAACGCAATGAACCGCACAGAATTTGATACCTGCGTTATTCCCTGCGGGATTTCACAATTACATTACAGTCAATGGCGTGAAATCTCGTAGCTATCTGTGGAAAAGAAGTGACATGCAATTGTTTTTGCTGCATGAATCCCCCAGCAAAACATGCAGCTGTCAAAATCCGCCTAGTGTGCACAGCATTTTTTTTCCCCATAGGATTTGCTGGTGAATCACATCAACATGCAGCAAACATGCAGCAAATACGCGGGTAATCCACGGGAACTTCCGTCTAGTGTACACAAGGCCTAAAAACCCAAATTTGTGTCAGTTTTCAATACTTTTGCCTACCACTTTAAATATACTACTTAAGGCCCCTTCATATATCCGTGTTTCCAGTACATGTGGTGTCCCTTTTCACATCTGGAAGATACATGTTTACATGCATAATCATCATAATATATGTTGATATTCTCACGTCTATGTTTTACATGGACCATGTGTCCATGTGAACCACACGTGGGTCCGTGTGATCCATATAGATACATGTCTATATTTACAGACATAACGGATGAAAAAAGCCAATAGAAATCTATGAGTCTATAAAAAACACATACAGAACATGGATGACATTTGTGTGACATCTGTGTGCCGTCCATGTGATGTGTGATTTTTGAAAAGTTAAAAGTGTGCAAAACCTCCATAGGTTTTGAGCAGCAGCCGCTCCATGAGACTCTGACTGTAATGAGTGATGACATCAGGGATGATGCTTGATGATTAGAGATAGGCGAATAGTAACTATTTGTGTTCAGATAATGCTTACCGAATACCAAGTACTATTCCAGTATTCGTCATAACAAGAAAAATGCTCAGGTTCCCCACTGAGTTGCGTTAAGTTCGTTATTTGTGACAAAAAACGGAATAACACTTTGAAATTCATTACGAATAATCTGAGCACAAATACAATTGCATCTCAATAAATTAGAATATTATCAATAAGTTCATTTATTTCAGTAATTCAGTACAAAAAGTTAAACACATTATATAGAGTCATTACACACAGAGTGATCTGTTTCAAGTGTTTATTTCTGTTAATGTTGATGATTATGGCTTACAGCCAATGAAAACTCAAAAGTCATTATCTCAGAAAATTAGAATAATTACCAAAAAACACCTGCAAAGGCTTCCTAAGCATTTAAAATGGTCCCTTAGTCTAGTTAAGTAGGCTACACAATCATGGGGAAGACTGCTGACTTAACAGATGTCCAGAAGGCAGTCATTGACACACTCCACAAGGAAGGTAATCCACAAAAAGGTCATTGCTAAAGAAGCTGGCTGCTCACAGAGTTCTGTATCCAAGTATATTAATGGAAAGTTGAGTGGAAGGAAAATGTGTGGTAGAAAAAGGTGCATTGTTAAGAAAAGACCATTCAAAAATTTGAGGGAAATTCACAAGGAGTGGACTGCTGCTGGAGTAAGTGCTTCAAGAGTCACCACACACAGATGAATCCCACACCTGGAAGGTTGTAATAGAAGAAGCTGTGGAAAAATAAAGCGCAATAGGGTCTTACCCTTGTATGTAGGGGTATAGGATGGGGGAGCAATACTACTCACCAAATGTGGTTGTGAGAGTCACAACCACTGTAATCGCATGTAAAATTTGACCACGACAGCAGCAACCCAAAGCGGCAGATAACAGAGAGAGGTAGAAACCGGGTCCTTCAAAGCCGCGCCAATGATCACCAGCCAAAGGATCAGATAAATGAAGCTTTATTATTGCATCGGTCTACGCATTTCAGGAGCCCTGCTCCCTTCCTCAGGACCATCAGATACAAGCATACATCAAATTTGATGTATGCTTGTATCTGATGGTCCTGAGGAAGGGAGCAGGGCTCCTGAAACGTGTAGACCGATGCAATAATAAAGCTTCATTGATCTGATCCTTTGGCTGGTGATCATTGGCGCAGCTTTGAAGAACCCGGTTTCTACCTCTCTCTGTTATACACCTGGAAGGTTGGAAGAAGGCTGCATGAAAAAACACCTCAGACCACCAAATTAGGCAGCCCAGTGGCACCCACTGGATGTACCTGGGGCAAATGCTCTGCTTTCCCCCTCCTCACTCTCACACTTTTGCCCCTCTATAAAATAGTTGTAGAAATGACTAATATACATTAGGAAAGATCTTTTTAGTGGTGGTGGTATGGAGGTGTTCCATTGAGCTTAACCTTTACATGAGTTGTATTTTCAAAAACACAAACATTATACAGCTGTACTGGTGCTTCAAAAAGTCATTAAACTTAAGGTTTAGAAATCCTGCACAAAATGAAACTCTACCATAGCAGGGAAGTTGAATGGGTTTCCTTTGGCTTCTCTGAAGGCAGACACACCATATTTTACAGTCTGTGCCTGCAGCATCATAGATAGGACAGAATCAGCTGCCATAAGGAAGCAAGGTTCATGATGATGGATGTACCGAGCATTAGAGGATAACTTCCTCACAGTCTCGGAATTCTATGAGTAAATATTGTAATCTTGTCAAATATGTGATAAAATAATCCCTTTATTCTTCATTACACTTTGCTTCTGGTTTTTTTTCTGTATTAAATTTAAATTGCTTTTCATTCTGGTTCACAGCCTCTTATCAAATCCAAAAGCATGGGAAACAATGAATGCATTTTCTGAGTCTACTATATAGCACAATGTACATTTCTGTTCTGGCATATGTGAGGCTATCATGGTTTATGTCTAGAATCTTCTCTGATACTGTACATATCACTACCCATTCTTTACACACGATTCCCAATTGTTCATTAATCTACCTCTAATTTCCCTTCTTGAAAAGTATTAGATGGCTTTCTGGGAAATACCTTAATTTATTATATGTCTATAATTGATTGCCTATCCTTTGGAACTGCAGGTCTCCTGTGTTTATCCAGGCACAAAGCCCTATTCCTTTATATTCTGGCTAGTGCCTCTGCTCGACCATCATTAGCTGCCTATTTAAAATATGACGTTACAGACAACTCACTTCATTTACGTCACTGTATTATGCCAGTCGTGACATGACATGAAGTAGGAAGACGGATCAGGTAGAGTTTAGTAGGGTGGTGTTTATTGTTTTCATTACCCCAAACACTAGAGAAGGGGACATTAAGAGGGGTACATTGTACAGTACTTGGACCATAAAGGTGGACATTATACAATAAGACAGCCCAAGAAGGGACATTACAAAGTATGGGAGCAACAAAGGGGGACATCTTACAATATTTGGGTTTGACAGAGAGACATTACATAGTATGAGAGCCAGAAAGGTGGACATTATAAAGTATGGGAGCTAGAGAGGGAAATACTAAACAGTATAGGGTCAACAGAGAGGGAGACATTATACAGTGTGGGGGGAAGAGTGGTGGGACATTATACAGTATTGTTGGTCTGACAAGAGGACTTTACATTTTCGGGGCCATAGAGAGGTCAGCACGTTTAACCAGATTTCTTATTTTTTAATTTCCTCATGTATTTTCTAAGAAGTTGCAAGCTTTCAAGTATTGAGATTCACACAAATTTGGGAGGGGAATTTGGCAAAGTCAGCAAATTTGAAATTTAATAGATCCCTTTATCTCTAGTAATATATTGTCTTGTCATGGTGGGGCGGTATTTGTCCCTTGCATGCAGTATTATTTGATCACTGTTTGGTGGTAATATGTGATATGGTCATGGTAGGGTAATTGTCCCTTGCATACAGTATTATTTGATCATTATGTGGTGGTAATATGTGATCTGGTCATGGTGTGGCAGTATTTAACCCTTTTATGTGGTGTTGGTATATTTGTCTTGGCATAGTGAATTGTGTTGTGTTTGGAGCTCAGTTGTTCTCTCTGCTTACTATAAAGGGAAGATTCTTCACATTTAAAGCTAAAGAGAACTTGACAGCTTCCCCATGTCACATAAGCCGGCCCCATGTCTCTAGAACACTGTTTATATTGCTTCCAACAAGCCCCTTCCTTTTTCTTTCTGTTTTATTGATTTACATAAATTGTTCATTTATTTTTGCAAGGCATGTGCACATCAGTATTCTTCCTTAGATTAATCACCTCACTAATCATGTTATCACCCTCATGTGGGTGTGGGGAACAAATCTTCAACTCTCTTCCTCCCTGACAATGACATAGGACACAGCCAGAGATTTACAGTGTTGGCCTGTGTCCTGAGTCACCACTGTCTCCCTTGGCACATGCATTGTGTAGATTATTCCGAGATACACACACCCAGCTTAACACACATCTTTAGGAAGGTGAAGATTTGTAAAGAGCCATTGTGATGCCACCCTTGCAAATCATATTACTCATGCTTATAGGAGGGTGATAACATGATTAGTGGGATGATTGGTCTGGGGAAAGAAAATCTAGTCACACACTGATTAGCACATCCCTGTGGGAATTAAATAAACCATTTCAAGGAAATTAATTTAACAGAAATCAAAGAAAGGTTCTTGTTTGACAAAGTATAAAAGGAGGGCTAAAGACATCGGATAGATTTGTGATTCATGACAAGCCGTCAACGTTTAACTGCTCCCTGTCCTGTGACATACTATTACATAATGGTAGAGATAAACTTAAAGGGGTTATCCTATGAAAGAAAGTTATCACCTATCTACAGAACTCAGTGATTGCTGGAGGTCTGACTTCTGTGACCTGCACTGGCCAACAGAAAGGGGAACTTTACCCTGTTACAATGGGGCTTCCTGATCACGCATCGTCCCATTCATTCATTTATGTGGTTGTAAACTGCCAAAGAGGATACACTGAGCAGCAGTTACGCATCCAACCTGCTATTCAGTTTTTAAATGGGGATAAAAGTTACCAATCCTTCCAATCAGTGCAGGCCCTGGTAGTCAGACCCAAACTGATCAAAAAGTTATAATATATCCTGTGGATCAGGGTTGCCAATATTTCAGAAATTCTTGGACAATCCATAAAAATAGCGCACTTTTTTCTCCTGTGCATAAAAAGAATACATAAAAAATTGTGTCCATGATTTTTTTTGAAGTTGGAGAAACTTCTACAGATTATTAAGATTGCAATAATATTAATTTAACATTTTTGAATACTACTACAGTAATGCTTTTTATCACAATTATAGACTGTAGACTTATATATCATAAAATATTAATGATTTATTATAATTTTCCAACATGTCAGTAAAAATATTGTCTGTCAATTACTCACAAGTTGTTGAAGAAAAGAAAAAAAATCAAGATGGAAAGTGTCATCTGGATAAACATTGGCCATGGCAATCCCATAAAATTTACAATTCTCTAGATGGAGCGGTGTGAGGACTTGCATTTTTCTTGATGAGCTGATGCTTTTAGACATCAATTTGGGAAACAAACAACATTTTGATTGCTTTTTAGTCCATATTTTTAGGGTAGTGTGGGGACAAAAAAATCCCCTGCAATTTTGATATTTCCATTTTTTTTTTGTTATAGCATTTAACATTCTAATTATTTTTTTACTTTGAAAATGTTGATACATCAAACTTGTATGGATGCAGTGATAAAAAAACAAAAAACAAACATATTTTGTAATGATAAACATTTAATTTAAAATACTGACACTACAATATATAAAATAGCTCTCATAAATGCACATTGTGTCTGTAGCTGCCTTGTTAACACATCAGTCTGCACTGTACAAAGCACCAAGTCCCCTCATGTTGGGCGAGCTGCAGACCACCCAATTTTGAGTTACAATGAAGGGAGGGAGAAATGACAATAACAGTCTCACCATTACTCTAGGCAGAAACCTACAGAACTTACCCTGTTTTTTTTAAATTTCTTAATTGAAGGATTCGTGAGGTTTTTGTCTATTTTTAACATTTTTGTAAACTCTTATTTTTTTTTAGCCTACATAAGGGATTTGAACCTGAGATTATTTGATCTCTGATACAATATATTACAATACCGCAATACATGAGACAAATCATGGGTCTATATGAATGTGAGTCTCAAAGGAGCACACATTAGAGCCAAAATGGCAGTGATAGAGGTCTTAATCAAGCCCCGCTTTCTAGGCATTGGCTCCCTTTGATCGAATCAGGTTGTGGCAGTTTTTCAGAGCCGGTATATGTGCACAGTGACCACTCCATTTAAATCAAGCTGTCAAAAATTTACAGCAATGTTTAAATTGTTAATAACAGTGTTCACTTTGGAGTTAGCTTTAGTGGCTGCAGTTACGGATAAATTTTAGTTTAGAAAGAAGTAATCCAGCTCTTCAAGTTGAAGTAGTTTTATTTATAGAAAAATAACAATTTACATGTTGTTGTTATGTAAATTGTTATTTTTCTATAAATAAAACTACCTTAACTTGAAGAGCTGGATTACTTCTTTGTTAACTAAAATGTATCTCTTTCTTAACTTGTATCTGAACATGGGACCAGGGGTGGGATTCAGCCGGTTCTGTCCGGTTCTGGAGAACCGGTTGTTAAAATAGCAGAACCGGCAAGAAACATCTCTGGCGATCCGGTTCCCTGTATTCATTTGTATTAGAGTCTCTTTAAGACCCTAGCACAAATGAATCCCCGCACCTTTGCGCCGCACCTCCTGGTTCAGTGCAGCCTGTCTGCTCCCTGACCCGGCGTGCAGCGACGCGATGACGCTGCAGACAGGTCACGGCATTGAGAGGAGGGAGCTCCTCTTACTGCCGCCTGTCAGCATCAGTGTGCAGAGAGCCACGGAGGAGGACAGGAGACACAGAAGAGGCCACCGCTGCTTGGAGCAGGTATGCGCTCAGTGAGCCAAAGCTGCAGGGAGAGGGGCCGCATAAGATGGGAACTATATGTGGCTATATGGGGAGAGGAGGCCATAATAGGATGGTATTTGCATGGAGAAATGGGCCATAATGGGATGATATCTGCAGGGGCTAAAGAGGCCATAAAGCTATGGGATCTGCAGGGAGAAAGGGGCCATAATGGGATGGGATCTGCAGGGGGAAAGAGGCCTTACTGGGATGGGATCTGCTGTGGGAAAGGGGCCATAATGGGATGGGATCTGCAGGGGGAAAGGAGCCATAATGGGATGGGATCTGCAGGGAAAAAGGAGCCATAATGGGATGGGATCTGCAGGGAAAAAGGGTCCATAATAGGATGGTATCTGCAGGGAGAAAGGGGCCATAATGGGATGGGATCTGCAGGGGGAAAGGGGCCGTAATGGGATGGGATCTGCAGGGGGAAAGAGGCCATAATGGGATAGGATCTGCAGGGGGAAAGAGGCCATAATGGGATGGTATCTGCAGAGGGAAAGAGGCCATAATGGGATGGGATCTGAAGGAGGAAAGGGGCCATAATGGGATGGGATCTGCAGGGGGAAAGAGGCCATAATGGGATGGGATCTGCAGGGGGAAAGAGGCCATAATGGGATGGGAGCTGCAGGGGGAAAGAGACCATAAAGCTATGGGATCTGCAGGGGGAAAGAGGCCATAATGTGATGCTATCTGCAGGGGGAAAGGGGCCATAATGAGATGGGATCTGAAGGGGGAAAGAGGCCATAATGGGATGGGATCTGCAGGGGGAAAGAGGCCATAAAGCTATGGGATCTGTAGGAGGAAAGAGGCCATAAAGCTATGGGATCTGCAGGGGGAAAGAGGCCATAATAGGATGGTATTTGCATGCAGAAAGGGGCCATAATGGGATGGTATCTGCAGGGGGAAAGGAGCCATAATGGGATGGGATCTGCAGGGGGAAAGGGGCCGTAATGGGATGGGATCTGCAGGGGGAAAGAGGCCATAATGGGATAGGATCTACAGGGGGAAAGAGGCCACATTGGGATGGTATCTGCAGAGGGAAAGAGGCCATAATGGGATGGTATCTGAAGGGGGAAAGGGGCCATAATGGGATGGGATCTGCAGGGGGAAAGGGGCCATAATGGGATGGGATCTGCAGGGGGAAAGAGGCCATAATGGGATGGGATCTGCAGGGGGAAAGAGACCATAAAGCTATGGGATCTGCAGGGGGGAAAGAGGCCATAATGTGATGCTATATGCAGGGGGAAAGGGGTCATAATGAGATGGGATCTGAAGGGGGAAAGAGGCCATAATGGGATGGGATCTGCAGGGGGAAAGAGGCCATAAAGCTATGGGATCTGCAGGGGGAAAGAGGCCATAATGGGATGGGATCTGCAGGGGGAAAGAGGCCATAATGGGATGGGATCTGCAGGGGGAAAGAGGCCATAATGGGATGGGATCTAGAGGGGGAAAGAGACCATAAAGCTATGGGATCTGCGGGGGGGAAAGAGGCCATACTGGGATGAGATCTACAGCGGAAAAGAGGCCATAATAGGATGATATCTGCAGGGGGAAAGAGGCCATAATGTGATGGTATCTGCAGGGGGAAAGGGGCCATAATGAGATGGGATCTGAAGGGGTAAAGAGGCCATAATGGGATGGGATCTGTAGGGGGAAAGAGGCCATAAAGCTATGGGATCTGTAGGAGGAAAGAGGCCATAAAGCTATGGGATCTGCAGGGGGAAAGAGGCCATAATGGGATGGGATCTGCAGGGGGAAAGAGGCCATAATGGGATGGGATCTGCAGGGGGAAAGAGGCCATAATGGGATGGGATCTGCAGGGGGAAAGAGGCCATAATGGGATGGGATCTGCAGGGGGAAAGAGGCTATACTGGGATGGGATCTGCAGCGGCAAAGAGGCTATGATAGGATGGTATCTGCAGGGGGAAAGAGGCCATAATGGGATGGGGTACTCACAATTATTCCATGAACAAAATTACAAAAATATATTTTTATTGATTAAAACTAAACACATAATTAAAAACAGACACACATAGACCACAAAATGGAGGGGAGGGCACAAGTGAATGACCAAGGGAGCCAAAATCCTAATGCTGTTAAGCTATCAATTCATCAATTTTATATAGACAGCGTTTTACATACACGGTAAAGTCAAAATAGACAGTTATTCAGATGAGTTGAGATACAAACCATAACTGGCAATATATATACATCAGTATTCAATATATGCAGTATCAATCTCATAATATATACACAATTACACTACATCCAAGAAATGACATAAGTTTGTTATATAAATCTCCATGTCTGAGGTCACATATAATGCATAGATATCAATAGATTATTTATGAAGTGATGGCAAATAAATACCCCTTAATGTAAACTGCAACAGTGGCAGAATGGAGGAACCACTCACTCATATAAAGTGTAGCATTGTTATCCTCTATTTAGATCCCCAAAATAGGTAGAAAATTAAATGATCACTATCCAACATCAGAAAACCTGCACTAAGATGGAAGTGCAGAGCCAAAACCATGGATATAGTGTTAAAGAAATCATCTAACAGCATCAATTTCATCCAGTATAATGGTATTAATACCAAAGCTTAACCAAGGCCAGAAAAAGTTAATAGCCCACCCTCACCAAACACTCCTTTGGTCATTCACTTGTGCCCTCCCCTCCATTTTGTGGTCTATGTGTGTCTGTTTTTAATTATGTGTTTAGTTTTAATCAATAAAAATATATTTTTGTAATTTTGTTCATGGAATAATTGTGAGTACTCTGTGTTTGGTTATATTCCTGAACTTGACCTTGTTTAAGGTACATCTGGGATGAATATCCTCCTGATTATAGGTTTTCTCATAATGGGATGGGATCTGCAGGGGGAAAGAGGCCATAATGGGATGGGATCTGCAGGGGGAAAAAGGCCATAATGGGATGGGATCTGCAGGGGGAAAAAGGCCATAATGGGATGGGATCTGCAGGGGGAAAGAGGCCATAATGGGATGGGATCTGCAGGGGGAAAGAGACCATAAAGCTATGGGATCTGCAGGGGGAAAGAGGCCATACTGGGATGAGATCTGCAGTGGGAAAGAGGCCATAATGGGATGGTATCTGCAGGGAGAAAGAGGCCATAATGTGATGGTATCTGCAGGGGGAAAGGGGCCATAATGAGATGGGATCTGAAGGGGGAAATAGGCCATAAAGCTATGGGATCTGCGGGGGGAAAGAGGCCATAATGGGATGGGATCTGGAGAGGGAAAGAGGCCATAATGGGATGGGATCTGCAGGGGGAAAGAGGCCATAATGGGATGGGATCTGCAGGGGGAAAGAGACCATAAAGCTATGGGATCTGCAGGGGGAAAGAGGCTATACTGGGATGAGATCTGCAGCGGCAAAGAGGCCATAATAGGATGGTATCTGCAGGGGGAAAGAGTCCATAATGGGATGGTATCTGCAGGAGGAAAGGGGCCATAATGGGATGGGATCTGCAGGGGGAAAAAGGCCATAATGGGATGGGATCTGTAGGGGGAAAGAGGCCATAAAGCTATGGGATCTGTAGGGGGAAAGAGGCCATAAAGCTATGGGATCTGCAGGGGGAAAGAGGCCATAATGGGATGGAATCTGCAGGGGGGGAGATACCACATGGGATGGGATCTGCAGGGGGGAGAGATCACATGGGATGGGATCTGTAGGGTGAAAGGAGCCACATGGGATGGGATCTGTATGGGGAAGGTCGGCCATTACAATTTTAGTAGGGCTCCTTTAGTAATAATTTTTAAAAACTGTAGAAAAACCGTTTAATACAATAAGAGTGACAGTGACTAGTACAACTGGTGCTGGACAGGAGAGTGAAGGTAGAGGAGGGGAAGAGAAGAAAGAGATTATACTTTAAATTACTTGTATTTTTTGTTGAGGAAAGTGCATGTAAATGGGTGTGGCTAAGAAAATGGGTGTGGTTACAGAATGGGTGTGGGTTTTCAAATGGGCGGGGTTTACAGAGAACCTGTTATTAAAAATTTGAATCCCACCCCTGCATGGGACTACATGATTTTTTCAGTGCTCTCAGCAATGCTATTAAGCCTCATTGAACCAACTTCAGTTGAGCTGGTAAAAATTCTTTTTTGCTTCTGCGGATATATTTTGGCTGTGTAACAAAGCCAGTATACTAGCCTCAAAACCCCTAAACTATTATGGTCTTATATCATACAAGTTTCTTTACACCTCATCCTTTTATGACCACACTTTTTTAATATTTGATAACAAAGTTCAAAAATTCTTTAGATATGCTAGATCTTCATTTGTGGATTGCATACATTTAGCATATACATTTTGCGGAGCAAGCTCAGCTTCTGAGTCCACCCCACACACTTTGACTCACTTTACAGCATTATAGCCGAGCTCTCCATAGATCCTTTCCACCCCCTTAAGAGACACCTCAGATCTCAACTCTTTGTTCTGTTGATTGTGGGGGTTCCCAAATTCACACCATTACTGATTAAATATTGTAAATGCATTTTTAAGATACCCTATTAAAATAAATTCCTTTATACCAATAACATTAACTGCTACAACTGATTGCAAGTTCAATAATAATAATATAGGGGTAAACAACTTACGTGGGTTGTTTAATAATATTATTCATACATTATGTGTAGGAATCACTATTCAATTTCTTCTCTCTCTGTTGAAAACTAAGCACAAAAAATTGCAAATGTTACACTTATTCCATTAAGAAGATTAGACCTCAAGGGCATAATTAAGACCACTTAAAAAAAGAAAGACATAGGATGTATTGCTTGGTAAAGCTAATACGACTCCTGGCCAATCTCTTAAATCTGTGTGCACTGAGCCACCGGGATGCTTTAAAATACAGTAAGTGAGCTGTATTAATTCTCTGCTTAAACACATTGTTAGGTTTAAACTGAATTATTTACCACTTAAAAGACCTTTATCTTTATACTGCCAACAAATAAACTAAATAGTCACTATACATCTTGATGCGATCTGTGCCTATAACTAAATAACTAAAGAATAATACATCTAACTATCTTATTGTAGTACAAATGTATTATGATGTAGTACAAATGTATTACTGATATGATTATTTTGACTTCTCAGATTAACATAAGAAATAAAGGCACATAAAGCATGGCTACAACTTTTGATATATTTACAAATTTTGGTTTTCACTAGGGCTGAGCGGATCCAAACTATAAAAATGCAGATCGGCGCAATTTAATAGATTTCCGGGTGTACGATCCGGATCCGGCAATGGGGAAAATAATTGAAAAACAAAGAAAAACAGAAACAAAACAGCGTTTCATACTTACCGAGACTCAGTGTCATGACGGCACAGTGCTTCCCAGTCGCGCATTCACTTCCTGTGCTGTGCACGCAATCACACAGCTTTCCGTGTTTTTCCTGCCCATCGGCCGTCCACTCATCTGTGATTGATTGTAGGCAGATGCGCCCCCAGCCTGTTACAGTATCTGCTTTCCGTGCTGTCATCGCAGCTGTCATTATCTGCAGAGCCAGCGGTCGTGCTCTATGGCCGCTGGCTATGTAGCAGAGCTAAAATGGCGTGGGACGTCGTGTGGATTATGCCGGACCTGCAGCGTGTTGTGGGTTAATAAAGAGGTGAAGGAGGGTGTGTGTTTTGTGCTTTATTCCAAATAAAGGATTTTTCTCTCTGTCTGTGTTTATTTACATTCACTTACAGGTTAGAGTGATGCAGGTATCTCATACACCTGTGCTATTACACTAACCTAGGACTTAGTAGCAGCAGCTTTTAGCCCCTTATTACCCCAATTGCCACCGCTCCAGGGCAATCGAAAAGAGCCGGTATTGCACTGGGATTGTGACATCTAATAGAGGCGGCAATATCGGGCAGCTGCGGGCTGAGAATACCACCCCCCAGCCGGTATTATCATGGCTGGGGATGAATATTGGGGGGGACCGCACATAGGGTTTTTTCGTATTATTTATTTAAATAATAGAAACAAAAAAAAAAAAGCCGCATCACCGACACAGCCGCGCACTCTTCTGACAGGAACCTGCATGTGTTTCTAGGTACATGCACACTCATGCTCAGAGTGTGACAGGCCATGCCGGCCATACCGACTGATGTCATGTCAGACTTGTACGAGTCTGACAGCTCATCACCAGCACAGTCGCGCACACGTCTGACATTAGCGTGCATGTGTTTCTGTGTACACGCACACTCATGCTCAGAGAACCCAGGCTGTGCCAGCTGATATTTCAGACTTGTACAAGTCTGACAGCGAATCACGGGAACAGCCGCACACTCTGACAGGAAGTACATGTGTTTCTGTGTACATGCCTGCTCATGCTCAGAGAGCACAGGCTGTGCCGGCTGATGTCATGTCAGACTTGTACGAGTCTGACAACGCATCCCTGGCACAGCCTCACACTTCTGACAGGAGCGTGCATGTGTTTCTGAAAGACATGCACGTTCACCATACTGAGCCGCAGACATTTGCACTGCTTTCCCCGCCGACCAGCCATCCTGCCGCCTGTGAGTGGTTACAGTCAGCTGACATGCTTCCACTCAGGGTGGAGGCGCATCTAGCTGCAACCAATTACACGCGCCGGTGGGCAAAACAATGAATATTGAATTGTCGGCTTCGGAAGGGAAAAGCGTGACCCGGAAGAAGTTTTCCTGCCATGACAGAGCCTCAGGTGAGTACACTGCGCACGCTCCTACTTCCCTATCCCCTCCACAAACATTTTTAATCTCCGGATTCTGGTACCCATAGACTTATATGGGCACCGGAATCTGGAGCGGATCCGGGTTTTTTGCTCAATTCGGCAGGGATCCGCCGGTTCCGGATTTTGGCGGATTCGATCAGCCCTAGTTTTAATAAAATTAGCTGCTCCATTGTCAGATGTTTCTATGGTTTTAGTTAGATTTTTCCAAGATTACTGAAGTAAAATTTGAAGCATTTCACAAATGTTTAAATTTGAATAAAAAATACATGACGATTAAGCAAAGACCCCATATTTACTGTGTTATTTTCAAGACTTTTGTAATCTGCCCTGGCATGCTGGATATCAGCATCTGGGCCAAATCCTAACTGATAGCAACCCATTTTTGCCTAATCAGTGGTAGGGTTAATCGTTGATTTTGTTTGTCCACCCACTCCTGAGGATTGACCTTAGGTTCTCACTGGGATTTGGTACTGAGAAATTCCTCTCTATGGACCCAAAATTTCAATGTTTTGTTAACCATGCCAATTAGCTATCACTTTTGCCTTGTCATATTGAGCTCCATCAGCTTGAAAAAGCATCGTTCATTACGAAATTGCTCTTAGAACAGTTGGAAGAAGTTACTATAGGAAGGTCCTTTAGATACAGTCCTTTATTCATGGCAGTGTTGTTAGGAAACATTGTGAGTGAGCCCACTCTTTTTGATGAAAAGTATGGATGCTTTGCTGTTTGCATTACACATCTTTCAAGTGAAACTCTCCAAGTGATCCAGGGTAAACGCACTGATGATAGTCTAGTAATAGTTAATAGTTTAATGTCTATCCTTCATAGATATATATGAAGCATAGACATTTTCATGTCACAGTATTGATAAACCAAGGATCACACATCTGAAGATGTGCTATGCCAAGACGAACGTTAAGGAAGACCACATCTGGGTTCTCCCAACAGAAGATATCACTGAAAGAAGGATTGGGCATATTGAATTTTAACATCCCCAAACCTTTCTTCTTAGGGAAGTTAAGCTGACACCAGCGGTGCATGACAATAATTTACTCCCCTCTCTCCATTAGGAACACATACACACTTGACTGAAATAAGTAGGCAGGCATAAGCACAAGGAGATTGGGCTAACAAGCATTTAGCCAACAGCTATTGAAGGTATTGAAGGTTTATATCATATGCATACCTTAAATCGGTATTCCCGTTTTATTAATTTATGGCTTATGCATAGTTGTCAGTCCCACCATTGGGACCTTTTTCTGACTGAAGAACAAAGCTCCCCTTCCATCACTGCTAGTAGAGAGGGGTTCACATTTTCACTTCATTTGTAGAGGAATGCTGACCACCACAGATGATAGAATGCATTTTAGCATGCAACAGGGCTCCGTTCTTGTGACAGATGCAGATACCAATCCTGGGACATGCATCTGCTATACCATAATGGCATATAATTTCCTTATCTCATAAATGTAAAATAGGAAACTAACTCCTTAAAGGCCAAAAAGGAAAAAAAAAAATTATACTGTAGGTCGTTGGGATATTAATAAAAATACAGTCAGTCCAGGAAGGACTCACAGTAGGGAATACCGGCGGTGACCTCGAACTGCTCGGGATTGACTGGGACCAAGCATAACGGTGAACGGTACTTCAGAGGCAGCAACCAGAAAGTGAGTAAAGACACGTGAACCCACAGAGACTGTGTGAGCCTGTTATTGCCGTCGCCCCAGGCTTCGGTGCCAATTGCCAAGCACGACTGCCCTCATCAACCTCCCCGGGGCCCACTCCACCTGTGGGGAGCGATACCATCTCGGCTACTACTACCATCAGCCCCGGAGGACGGCAACAGCAGCAGCAGCTAATCCCTGGCCGCATACCGCAGGTGGCGTCACAAATTCTTCTTCCCTATCCCTATGTCTGTGAATACCTCGGGGTCACGAAACCGGGGAGGCCACCCATGACATCCCATTCCACCTGACCCTACACCACGAGTAAACCCTCAGGCCTCGTGGGGTGCTACATATACATATTAGATGAAATAAGTGAAAGGAGATCCAGCACTTGTCCAGATAAAATCAATTTTCTTTATTTCAAAATTTCTTAAAAAACATGGGCCAAAATTAAACAAGGTACTGGCACCAATAAACACCGCTTACGCATTTCAGACCGTGAGGTCCTTACTGATAGCTTACTCACAGATGCTATGACTAAGGACCCCACGGTCTGAAACGCGTAAGCAGTGTTTATTGGTGCCAGTACCTTGTTATATTTTGGGCCATGTTTTTTAAGAAATTTTTAAATAAAGAAAATTGGTTCTATCTGAACGAGTGCTAGATCTCCTTCCACTTACTAGTATCCTGGACTGCCCGGCATTTTGTTTCTTGTACCGCCCAGTATCAAGTGGACTCACAGCCAGTAATATGGACACTGAATAGGTGAGCTGAAAGAAACCCCCTTTTTTTCTGGATTTATATTAGATGAAATGTATTGGAATTTGTCCATTTCAGGACTGACCAAGTGTCAATTTTGTATGATGATCACCTCCCTTTTCCTGGATGGCATATTTTTGGTAGAAAGAAACTGAAATCCAATATGCTGAAATTTTTTTCCCAAAAAATTGCCATAATATGTGAAGTCAGACACAAACATACATATGAGACTATCAAATGGTTAGTTGATTCCTTCAAATTTCATACACAGATAACCTATCAGGATGATCTTACTAACCAAATTAGTGGTATAACTGAAGAGGTTGCAGAGTCACAATAAATTTGATACCGGTATTGCAGTAATCTACAGTAATGTGTCTTCACTGTGACATTGAGTTTTGAATGCATTTTCCAATGTGCCTGGAAGTGCATTGCTAATTTGCATGTAGCTTCACAGCTTGATTTCTCAATTATGACACATAAGAATAATATAAAAAAGATATCATTTTTGGGGTGGCCTATAAATATTACTATTAGTTTTATGTTTAAAGTAGTCCTATCAGGTTATTTTTACTGTATATGGGCACTTTAGTGCTTATTTATACACAATCCTTAAATAGGATCTTCCACTTGCTCAAATAAATAAGAAAAAAAATGTGAAAAAAATCCTGAAGTCCCCAGGTTCTGATGCTCTTTAGTAGTTTTCATTGTGTCAATCTATTGCAGAGAAATTCACATTGACTTCTTCTGGAGCACAGTATGTGAAATCTCTGCATGTAGTGCAACTGGGTGTGTCTTCTCAGTCTTCTCTGGGAGCGTGTACTGTGACCACTCCCTCCCAGACACTCCCAGTCACATCTCAACACCTAATATAGGAGTAAATCAGTAAGACAATTCTGAGATGGGATTGGCAGCATCTGGTAGGGAGTGCTGGATGCACGCACACTGGAGAAGACTCCGAAGAAATCCCAGTTTGACTTCAAGCAGAAATTTCACATAATAAGCTACGAAAGACAAACAAATGTGAAGCTATGCAATGAAGTGACACCACACAATGACAAAAAAAAGTGGCAGTAACGGGGCAGCTCGAGTAATTTTACAAGGTATTTTTTTCAGTAACTGACATGCAGTCTTTAAATACTAGTGTCAGCCCAACTCAGATGCTGGCCCTCGAGCATGTGGTTCTCCTGCTATTCTGGTACTGATGCCTATGAATATTATTTTATATTACGTTTATCTTTGTGCTGCCTAGCATAATATACAGAATTTGTATTCATATTTGACACACATGCGTAAGACTAGAGACTAAAGTAGATGAAAATGGACAGTTTCAACCACAGAAGACGTTTGTTGGGTAAAATTTAACATTGAAAATCATCTTAAAATAAGTTTTCTAATACATGACCAATCATTTTGTGAAAGATTTTTCAATTTTCCATAGAGTTCATTATTAGACTGTGATAGTCAAAACCAACTAAAATGAGTATTACTAACTTCTATCTAAAAGTGTGGCCACTTTTATACACTCACATCTGTGCTCAACCCCTTTGGCTCCTTCTGACTAGAGATGAGCGAACCGGTCCCGGTTCGGCTCGAGGTCGGCTCGCCGAACGGGGGTCCCGTTCGAGTTCGGTTCGTCGAACGTTCGACGAACCGAACTCGAACGTATAGGCTATAATGGGAGGCAATCACAAACACATAAAAATGCATTATAAATGTACACAAACAGTTAATAAACATTGCCATAACACTTACCGGTCCCCGCGATCCTTTCTGCACTCTGTCTCCTGCCGCTATTCCATCCGATGATCGCTTAATCCTCCCGGTGACCCGCACTGCCAGCAGAGATGCAGCACCTATCGTGACGTCAAAATAGCCATGTAACCAGTCACGTGGCTATTATCTCATTGGCTACAGACTGGTCACATGACTATGACACGTCATGTAGGACCTGCGAGTGCATCTCTCCGGTACACGGTGCACATATGTGTATCGCCGTGTACCGGCGACATGCTCTAGCACACGGTCGACTCCCCGTTCCGTTAGGGACCGGCTGACACAGCCGGTCATTAACGGAGATCACCGTTGCCATAGCAACGCAGTTAGCGGTGACGTCACCGCTAACTGCGGCTCCGAGAGCACCGTTGCTATGGTAACGCGTCTGTCAGCGTTACCGCTGTTACCGCTGACAGCCAGCACTGATCACTCACGGAGTGAAGGCTGCACGCTGCTTCCCGATTGTAGTGAGGATTGTACTGAGGATGAGGTTCCCCAGCCCATGATGGGCTGGTGAACCTCATCCTCACTACAATCGTCACTACTACTACACTAGTGAGGATTGTAGTGAGGATGAGATGCCTCAGCCCATGATGGGCTGGGGAACCTCATCCTCACTACAATCGTCACTACTACTACACTAGAAAGAAAGAAGAAAGAAGAGCAGGATCGTGGAGGGCTGACAGGGGGTAATAAAGATGGAGTCTCTAATGTGTCTGTGTATTTATTTCTATTAAAGTATTTTTTCTCTGTGTGGTGTCTTTTTTTTAACCCTTTATTGGAGATTCTTAATGGCCGGGTCAAACGTGCCTGACATTAAGAATCTCTGGCTTAATACTGGCTAGTAAAACAAAGCCAGTATTAACTCATGATTACCCAACAAGCCACCCGGCTCCAGGGCTGTTGGAAGAGTTGGATACAGCGCCAGATGATGGCGCCTCTATGAGAGCGCCATTTTCTGGGGCGGCTGCGGACTTAAATTCGCAGCAGGGGCGCCCAGAAACCTCGGGCTAACCTGTGCTGCGGATTCCAATCCCCAGCTGCCTAGTTGTACCTGGCTGGACACAAAAATGGGGCGAAGCCCACGTCATTTGTTTTTTAATTATTTCATGAAATAAGTGAAATAATTAAAAAAAACGGGCTTCCCTATATTTTTGGTTCCCATCCGGGTACAAATAGGCAACTGGGGGTTGGAGGCAGCCCGTGGCTGCCTGCTGTACCTGGCTAGCATACAAAAATATGGCGAAGCCCACGCCATTTTTTTGGTGGGCAAAAAAATTCTGCATACAGTCCTGGATGGAGAAAGATATTCCAGCAACTTGAGAAGAAAGATATTCCAGCAACTTGAACTCCTATCAAACAGGTGAGCTGGGTAAAACCTTCATTACTTTTACTAGTCCTGGATGGAGTATGCTGAGCCTTGTAGTTCTGCAGCTGCTGTCTGCTCTTCTCCATACAGACAGACAGCAGCTGCAGAACTACAAGGCTCAGCATACTCCATCCAGGACTGTATGCAGAAGTTTTTTGCCCCCTGAAAAAATTATGTGGGCTTCGCCATATTTTTGTATGCTAGCCAGGTACAGCAGGCAGGTACGGCTGCCCCCAACCCCCAGTTGCCTATTTGTACCCGGCTGGGAACCAAAAATAAAGGAAAGCCCTTTTTTTATTATTTCATGAATTTCATGAAATAATTAGAAAACAAATGACGTAGTCTTC
This sequence comes from Anomaloglossus baeobatrachus, assembly GCF_048569485.1. Taxonomy (NCBI): domain Eukaryota; kingdom Metazoa; phylum Chordata; class Amphibia; order Anura; family Aromobatidae; genus Anomaloglossus; species Anomaloglossus baeobatrachus. The sequence continues at coordinate 784,924,887 of NC_134353.1, forward strand.
GCCCCATTTTTGTGTCCAGCCAGGTACAACTAGGCAGCTGGGGATTGGAATCCGCAGCACAGGTTGGCCTGAGCTTTCTGGGCCCCACTGCTGCGAATTGCAGTCTGCAGCCGCCTCAGAAAATGGCATTTTCATAGAAGCGCCATATTCTGGCGCTATATCCAACTCTTCCAGCACCTGCCTGCTATACCTGGCTAGCATACAAAAATATGGCAAAGCTCACGTCCTTTTTTTGTAGTTTTTTGGCAAAAAAAATAAAAAATGCTTCCCTGGATTTTCCATTGCCAGTGAAGGTAACACCAAGCAGTGGGGGTTAGCAGCCATTAGCTGCTTGGATTACCCTTAGCTAGCAATACAAAAAATGCAGCGGGAGCCCATATATATTTTTTTTAATTATTTATTTAAATAACTAAAAATAAAATGGGCTTCCCTGTATTTTGATTGCTGGACATCACAGTGCTGTAAAAATAAATCTTTAAAAAAATGACGTAGCGCTCCGCGGTATTTTTGATTCTCAACGCAGATAAAGCAGACAGCTATGGGTTGCCACCCCCATCTGCCTGCCGTTACCTTGGTTGGCAATCAAAATACAGGGCAGCCCATTAATTTTTTCTATTTAAAAAATAGTTAAAAAAAAATGACGTTGGGTCCCCCCATTTTTGATAGCCAGCTAGGGTAAAGCAGACGTCTGTAGCCTGAAAACCACAGCTGGCAGCTTTACCGTGGTTGGGGATCCAATGTGGAGGTCCCCCCAGGCTCTTTTTTTATAATTATTTTATAAATAATAATTACACAAAAAAAGTAGGGTCCCCTCCAAATTGGATCACCAGACAAGGTAAAGCGGACAGCTGTGGTCTGGTATTCTCAGGGTGGGAAGGTCCATAGTTATTGGGCCTTCACAGCCTAAAAATAGCAGGCCGCAGGCACCCCAGACGTGGCGTATCCACTAGATGCGCCAATCCTGGCGCTTCACCCCAGCTCATCCCGTGCCCTGGTGCAGTGGCAAACGGGGTAATAAATCGGGTTGATACTAGCTGTAAAGTCACCTGAGATCAAGCCAAGCAGTTTGTGATGTCATGGCGTCTATTAGATACCCAACATCATAAACTGTCAGTACTAACAAAAAAAAAAAAAAAAAAAAAAAAAAAAAAAAAAAAAAAAAAAAAAAATCGACAAAAGAAATTTGAAAAACAGTCCCTAAAACATTTCCTCTTTCACCAATTTATTGTAAGAAAAAAAAATAAAGGGGTCCCACGACGACTCTGGACCGTCTAGAATATGAGGGGGAGACACTCAGGGAACGTATCCCCCATTTTCTAGGAGTGCGGACCCTTCATGTGAGGAGTGTGGGTGCAATGAATCTGCACTCACTCTTCTCGGGTCCACAGCAGCAGAGTCCATGTCGTAATGGTTGCTACCAAAGCTGCAATGCCCTGCTCATGAGGTAAGGGCATGCCTAATCAGGAGAACTACTGTAGAGGAAGCTCTGCTCACTGGTATATAGGTGCTCAGAGGTAATAATAGATAAAATTAGTGAGTAACCTCGGCACTCTAAATCTCCCAGACTAAGTCAGTAAGTCACAACGGATAGTAATGCAAAATCACTCTTTATTGGTCCGTATTAAGAAAAAAAAATTTTTCATAAGCATATATGTTTTTGTCCAAAACAAGTTACAAATGACGTTTCGGCCTGAGCCTTTGTCAGATTGGACTTATCTGCATGTAATCATGAAAAATGACAATAATCAGTATCACATAAGAGTGAGAGAACAATAACATAAACTCGAACAATGTAGAGGTACAATTGGGATGCAGCAAAAAAATTGCAACACAGCAAGAAATGAAACACATGATACAAATGTCATAATACAGTACAAGGACAATATAGTAATGACAAATATGGGGTCAGAGTAGGCTTAGACAGCTCTGGTACGAAAGAGATGTCAATCATAAAGTAACATGTGCTGTAGGTGTAGAGCTACAGTGTGCATGGCAGAGCTAATGGGTAGACCGACCATAGAAAAAGAACAGAGAAAAAGAACAGAGAAAAAGTGGAGAAAAAGTGGAGAAAAAGTGGAGAAAAAGTGGAGAAAAAAATGGAGAAAAAGTGGAGAAAAAGTGGAGAAAAAGTGGAGAAAAAGTGGAGAATAAGTGGAGAATAAGTGGAGAATAAGTGGAGAATAAGTGGAGAATAAGTGGAGAATAAGTGGAGAATAAGTGGAGAAAAAGTGGAAAAAAAGTGGAGAAAAAGTGGAGAAAAAGTGGAGAAAAAGTGAAGAAAAAGTGGAGAATAAGTGGAGAAAAAGTGGAGAAAAAAAATGGAGAAAAAGTGGAGAAAAATGGAAAAAAAGTGGAGAAAAAGTGGAGAAAAAATGGAAAAAAAGTGGAGAAAAAGTGGAGAAAAAGTGGAGAAAAAAATGGAGAAAAAGTGGAGAAAAAAATGGAGAAAAAGTGGAGAAAAAAATGGAAAAAAAAGTGGAGAAAAAGTGGAGAAAAAGTGGAGAAAAAGTGGAGAAAAAAGTGGAGAAAAAGTGGAGAAAAAGTGGAGAAAAAGTGGAGAAAAAAATGTAGAAAAAGTAGAGAAAAAGTGGAGAAAAAGTGGAGAAAAAAATGGAAAAAAAGTGGAGAAAAAGTGGAGAAAAAGTGGAGAAAAAGTGGAGAAAAAGTGGAAAAAAAGTGGAGAAAAAGTGGAGAAAAAAAAATGGAGAAAAAGTGGAGAAAAAGTGGAGAAAAAGTGGAGAAAAAGTGGAGAATAAGTGGAGAATAAGTGGAGAATAAGTGGAGAATAAGTGGAGAATAAGTGGAGAAAAAGTGGAGAAAAAGTGGAAAAAAAGTGGAGAAAAAGTGGAGAAAAAGTGAAGAAAAAGTGGAGAAAAAGTGGAGAATAAGTGGAGAAAAAGTGGAGAAAAAAATGTAGAAAAAGTAGAGAAAAAGTGGAGAAAAAGTGGAGAAAAAGTGGAGAAAAAGTGGAGAAAAAAAATGGAGAAAAAGTGGAGAAAAAAATGGAAAAAAAGTGGAGAAAAAGTGGAGAAAAAGTGGAGAAAAAAAATGGAGAAAGAGTGGAGAAAAAGTGGAGAAAAATTGGAGAAAAAGTGGAGAAAAAAAAATGGAGAAAAAGTGGAGAAAAAGTGGAGAAAAAAATGGAGAAAAAGTGGAGAAAAAAATGGAAAAAAGTGGAGAAAAAGTGGAGAAAAAGTGGAGAAAAAAAATGGAGAAAGAGTGGAGAAAAAGTGGAGAAAAATTGGAGAAAAAGTGGAGAAAAAAAAATGGAGAAAAAGTGGAGAAAAAGTGGAGCACCCTTTGGTGCCTTTCATGTGGCACTAAGGGGTGCTTAGCTTTGTATTTAGCCAAAAAAATGAAAAAAAAAATGACGTAGGGTTCCCCCTAGTTTTGTAGCCAGCTAGGGTAAAGCAGACGGCTGCAGCCTGCAGACCACAGCTGGCAACCTCACCTTGGCTGGTAATCCAAAACTGAGGGCACCCCACGCTGTTATTTTAAATTAAATAAATAATTTAAAAAAAAACCACGTAGGGGTCCCCCAAAATTGGATCACCAGCCAAGGTAAAGCAGACAGCTGGGGCCTGATATTCTCAGACTAGGGAGGTCCATGGTTATTGGACTCTCCCCAGCCTAAAAATAGCAGGCCGCAGCCGCCCCAGAAGTGGCGCATCCATTAGATGCGCCAATCCTGGTGCTTCGCCCCAGCTCATCCCGCGCCCTGGTGCGGTGGCAAACGGGGTAATATATGGGGTTAATACCAGATGTGTAATGTCACCTGGCATCAAGCCCTGGGGTTGGTGAGGTCAGGCGTCTATCAGATACCCGACATCACCAACCCAGTCAGTAATAAAAAAAATAGACGACAAACACATTTTTATTTGAAAAAACACTCCCCAAAACATTCCCTCTTTAACCAATTTATTAGAATGAAAAACAAATCCAGGTCTGGTGTAATCCAAGGGGTTGCCATGACGATCCACACTGTCCCAGTCAATGAAGAGCAGGATGTTCCCCATTGGCTGGGAGAGCAGTGCAGTGACCTGAGCTAACATCAATGGGTCAGCCCAGGTCACTGCAGGGGGGTGACAAGTGAGGTACATTACCTGCGCTGATCTCCAGCACACTGACAGCCCCTGTCACTGAGTTCAATGACCGGTGCCTTCCCCTCAAGTATCGCGAGAGGTCCGTGACGTCACCGCTAGTCAGTCTCGGGTCGGAAGCGAGAGGTGATGTGACAAGCGGCGGCCATGGAGGACAGTGACAGCGCTGCGGTCGGGATGGCGGGACTTCATCACCGCAGGTAAGCCGAGCGGGGGGGGTTTGTGTGTGTGTGTGTGTGTATGTATGTGTACATGCCGCGGGCAGGAGGGGGCGGAGCGAGCTGAGCGGGGAAGCGTGGGCTTCCTACACGTAACTAAGATAAACATCGGGTTACTAACCAAAGCGCTTTGCTTGGATACCCGATGTTTATCTTGGTTACCAGCTTCTGGCAGGCTGCCAGCGATGGCTCCTGCTCACTGTAGCTGTAAAAAGCCCTGCTTTTTGCTGCTAGAACCGTTCTCGAACGTTTCTAGAACTATCGAGCTTTTGCAAAAAGCTCGAGTTCTAGTTCGATCTCGAACAGCCCCAAAAATCACTCGAGCTTAGAACTGGAGAACCTCGAACCGCGCTCAACTCTACTTCTGACGCTAAAGCTAGCATGCCAGCTAACTAACTCCACTTATATTTTCTGTATCTACTAGCAAATATCTAAACTCTATATACAGAAAACTGAATAAAAATCTAGTATTCGATGTTAAAGCTTCCAACTTCCTATGTTATCTAAAAAATACTGTAAAAGAAAGGTCCAAGTTAGTTTGTGAGGTCTTGGCTTACACATTTTGAGTTTTGCAATTCTTTGTCATAGATTTGTTAGAGAAAGCAATGCAAATATTTAAAAACAATTATAAAATCTCAGCTACAACATTTAATTATATACTTAATTAATTGGACAAGTTCTAGTTGAGTTTTTCTGATTCGTTAATATTGCTTTTAATGAGTGACTAAACCTTTGTTATAACATTTAATATATTTTTTCTCTTTTTGGAAGCAGATCAGGGGGACCCAGGTCCCCATACCCCCATAGGTCGATTACAAAACTCTATGAAGTGCACGATTCAGGAAACAGCTCCCACCTTGGCTCGCACACAAAGCGGAGTATGGATTTTTTAGAAGGTCTATAATTTATGTCCATTTTGTGTGTGTCCAGGCAGCAGATGTGTGGTCCTGTCTATTGTTCAACGCACTTCAAAGGGGTTTTTTAAGAGAACAATTTGGATCTCAGAACCCATAGCTACACCAACTTAGCTGCAATTAAAGTTGATGGAAGATATGTGCCCACTATGCGGGACGCAAAGCTGTGAATGAGATTGAACCACACAGTAAAGAGTTATGGTTTAACGAGAACTTTTGGTCTCCTTGTGTGTGTATGTTATCATCCAGTCTTGGCCACCCAAGAGCAGCAGCAGTATTCGGCCTACAGAGGTTTTCAGCCAGCATGACCAAAGTCCACACACCTATTCAGGACCAGGTGTTTCATGTAGCGGGGTGGCTGGAGTCAATCTCTCACCCTCGACAACTCCCCCCCACCACTCTACAGCTTCATATGGGCATAGGGGATTAAAAAATAAGTAACAACAAGTAATTTAAATTTTTTAATATAACTGTAGTGGAAAATCTTTAAATGACTGCACATTGCTAAATTAATATAAATGTTTGTAGTACAGTACTCAAAACATGTAGGCCGAAACCATAGTAAGTGTAATAGGGAACTTTCATGATTTCAGTTGTTTAACTTGGCTATTAGCAAGTTGAACCATAGAATGTTATTGAATGGGTGAGCTGCACCTAATACTTTTATTATACAGTATTTCAACTAACATCTATGGTCAGGTTTGGTTTTTTTTTAAACTATTGGCACTGATACTTCACAATGACATCATAAATTAGGTATCACTTGTAACGCAGCAGTTCAGTTAATTACTTTTGTATTTTACATGTGCATTGAACATGAAGCTTATCAAGTTCAGTCATGGCCAGCAATTCATACGTATTATTGATTTAGATGATGTTTTATCTTAACTGTTCCTTTAAATAGTATGTTATCTAAGAAGTATTACCTCTTCTATCTTTATATAAAATATTGTGACTTCCTTTACTAAATACTTATACTGATGAATAATGAAGTGTGAAAAAGAAGATACAAACTGTGGAAAAAGCAAGGAAACACACTACAAAGGAATTGAATTTAATTTATTCTGTTGTCAGAAAGAGGAAAAAATGTAATTGCTACTTCTGAACTATATATATTAATGGATGTGATTCCTATTAATTTACGACTGTCCAGACAATGTTTTTTTTACAGATTTCTATCATATAACGGGTACAGAACCTTCGTTGCTAAACCTTTTCTGCTTGCTATTTACAATATCTGAAATATAAAAACCTATTTAGGCTATGTGCGCACGCTGCATTTTTTGTCTCATTTTTGCGCGTTTTTTGTGTGCAGTTTTGGTCTTAAAACTGCATGAATTTCCTTCCCCAGCAAAGTCTATGAGATTTCATTTTTGCTGTCCGCACGTTGCAGTATTTTTTGGCTGCGTCTTTGTAGGGACCAAAGTTGCAGCATGTCAATTATTTTGGCATTGTTCACTGCGTTTTTCACCCTTTGAATTCAATGAGGTGTTGAAAACTGCAATGAAAAACGCAAGTTCATATTTTACATGCGTTTTGGTGTGTTTTTCTGACTAGACTCGGGGGTCGGCAGGGATTGATTGCTGTTATTTGGCCAGATACCGCTCATCATATAAAGTCTATGGGGATCAGAATCGGGCACAAAGGGGTAGGAGCAAGCGCTTAATACTCACCAATCACAGGGTGGCTGTCACACTGCTGCAGCTCTTTAATCTTCCAGAGTCGGCCGCTCATTAGGCTCATAACATATTCACTCCTTCCCTGCTCATCGGTGGCTGTGATTGGCTGCAGGCAGACCCGCCTCCACGCTGAGTGACAGCTGTCTCACTGTAACCAATCACAGCCACCGGTGGGCGGGTCTATAATGTGCAGTAAAAAAAATAAATAATTTAAAAAAACGGCGTGCGGTTCCCCTCAATTTTGATACCAGCCAAGATAAAGCCTCACGGCTGAGTGCTGGTATTCTCAGGATGGGGAGCCCCACGTTATGGGGAGCCCCCCAGCATAAAAATATCAGCCAGCAGCCGCCCGGAAATGCCGCATCCATTAGATGCTATAGTCCCGGGACTCTACCCGGCTCATCCCGATTGTCCCTGGTGTGGTGGCAATCGGGGTAATAAGGAGTTAGTGGCAGCTATGGGCTGCTGCAATTAAGTCCTAGCTTAGTGATGGCAGGCGTCTATGAGACACCCCCTCATCACTAAGCTGTAAGTGAAAGTAAATAAACACAATCACCCAAAAAATCCTTTATTTGAAATAAAACACAAAAATCCCCCTCTTTCACCACTTTATTAACCCCTAAAACACCCCTCCAGGTCCGACGTAATCCACACGAGGTCCCACGACGCATCCAGCTCTGCTACATCTGACAATCCCAGCGAGTGGCCATAGAACATGACTGCTTGCTGGGAGGTTCAGGCCGCAAGTGAAATGAGCCACGTGGGATCAGCGGTGACTTCAGCTGTCTCTGCACATCACTTGACTGAAGTCACCACTGATCTCACACTCACTTCAGCGTCGGCCAGATTTGCGGTAACAGGTGGAGGACTTCAGCTGTAATCACACATAACCTGACTGGAGTCTTCCACCTGTTACCCCAAATCAGGCCGCAGCTAAAGTGACCCGCGAGATCAACGGTGACTTCAGTCAGGTGATGTGCGGCGACAGATGGAGTCCTCCACTTGTGACAGCATACCAGGCCATGGCTGAAGTGAGGCCTGACAGGTGGAAGACTTCTGTGTTTTTTTTAGGCTAAAAACGCTGCTCTTTGTGGTCAAAAAAAGATGTAGCATGTGCACATAGCCTTAAATTGTATATATCACATCAGTGTTTTTCTTTTTAATTCATTCTATAATCAGTCCCCCAATTTAGATTATTCAGCTTTTTTCACTTGAGTCATATGACCCTCTAGTTACCCACTTGGAATTACATGCCCTTATATTTTGTCAAAGATTCACCAGAGATTTCTTTATGATGAATCTGTATGAGCTGTATCACTCATCCTTACAGGGGAAAAATAAACTGCCATCTCAGTTACTGATGATGATTAGACAGATCCTGTTATACACAGTAAATCTTTAAATCTTTATTTTTATATAGCACTAAACATATTCTGCAGCACTTTACATACATCAGGAATACTGTTCCCATTGGGACTCTAAAGTCCCTATCTGTATGTCTTTGGAGTGTGGGAGGGCGCTGAAGTACCCAGAGGAAACTCACGCAAAAACGGGGAAAACATACAAACTCCTTACAGTAGTGACAGAGTTGAGACAGCCATACAAAAACTTGAGCTAGTCACATTCACAAGTTGTGTATGTAGCTGGTTGTGTGCTCGCACACATATCAGAGGAGCTGCCTGCCATTTACATGCACTTGTCTGGTAAATCTGTAAATCTGCTGAGAATTGTATATGCTGCAGATTTTTCAAAGTAGAACATTGGTCCATGTATAATACGCTCATCTAAATGAGTCCTAACAATGAAGATCCCAGTTCTGCATTCTTAACCCCTTCACCACCCAGCGTGATTTTCCATTTTTCGTTTTTCCCACCCATTCTTCAAAGAGTCAAAAGTTTTTTATTTTTTCTGTCAATATAGTCATATGAGGGCTAGTTTTTTTGCAGGACAAGTTGTACTTTTGAAGGACACCATTAATTCTGCCACATGTATTGGAAATCAGAAAAAAAATAGTGCGGTAAAATTGAAAAAAGTGCAATTGCACGATTGTTTTTTGAATTTTTTATTTGGCAAAACTGATTTGGCAATATGACTTTCCAGGTCAATACGTATTTGCAGATTCCAGACATGCATAGATTTACTTTTATCTAAGTGGCGGAAAAAAATTCAGAAACTAAGAAAACAAAAATTGCGCTTTCGTCGCCACTCTCTTAGACTTGCAGGGTTCTCATTTTCCGAGATCTGGGGCTGTGTGACAGCTTTTTTGTGACCTGAAATGACTTTTTTAATTATACCATTTTTGGGTAGATGTGAGATTTTGCCTGTTATTGCATTTATTACAATGTTGCAGGGTCCAAAAAGACAATTCTGGCATTTTAATTTTTTCTCGCTATATCCTTTACCGATCAAATTAATTGATTTTATATTTTGATATTGGGTATTTTTGAATGCGGCGATACCAAATATGTATTTTTTCATTATTGTTTAATTTTCAATGGGGCATAAGGGGGTGATTTGAACTTTTAAGGTTTTTTATTTTTTAATATTATTAAACCTTTGTTTACAATTTTTATTGATTTTACTTGTCCCCCTACTTGAAGCATGCACTATCCAATCGCTTCTGCTGTTCAGCATCCCTCTGAACAGCAAAAATGCTTATCTCCTGTGAATGAAAGCGCTTTGTCAGCATTCACAAGAAGCACATAATGACAGTGACAGGGTTCCTCAGCAGACCTCCAGCTGTCATGACAACCCATTGGTGCCAATGATCCCTGCCAATGTGTGTTAGGCCTCTGCCACACTCACGTGAAATTCACGCACGTACCGAGAGACACATATTTCCCCTGCGTGTTGCGTGCAGGTAAGTACGTGTCTCTGGTACGTGCAGGACACGTGTGTTCTACGTGTGCTATCCGCGATAGCACACGTAGAACCGGTAATTAACATACTCACCTGGTCCTTCCTGATGTCCGCGCTGCTGTCCATGGTGCTGATCCTCAGTCTCCAGCCCTGCAGTCTCCCCGCTGCTGCTGCTGCCAGGCAGTGAAGTGAATATTCAATGAGAATAATGAGCGGCGGTCGGCAGCAAGAGGCAGCAGCGGCAGAGACAGGAGGGCTGGAGAAGGTGAGTAAATGTTTTTTTTTTTTTTCACTGACACGTGTGTTTTCGCCGGCGCGTGTCACACGGGACCGCATCCACACTACACCCATGTGGTGCGGGTGCGGGCCGTGTGACACCCGTGCTGCGGGAGAAAACACTAACATGTCAGCGCTTTGAAAAACGCACACACGTACAAACGCACACGGACACACGTTCCGTGTGGTTTTACGTGTGTGCCTGCTACAATAGGGTAGCATTGGTTAACGTGTCTCCGTGCCGCTGGTACGTGTAAAAAATGACAAACACGTACCGGCGGCACGGATGTGTGTCACAGGCCTTAGATTGTGCTGTCAGAGTTGGACAGCATGATCTAACTAGTTTACAAGCACGGGTAGATCTCCGATCCACCAGCATCTGTTAGCTGCACATGTTTGCTGATCAGATCAGCAGAAGTGTGCAGAGACTACTGCGGGCTCACCGCATGAGCCCACAATAAAGAAACAGATAGAACCTAGCATGGATAGGTATGTCCTAGGTCGTAAAGAGGTTAACTATGGTTATAAAATATCATCTTATTAAGGGGAATATAGAGGGATGAATGATCAAATTGTTCTCTCAGCAGGCAAAAAGGGAAAATGCTTCAGCTCTCCTTGTGATGCTGTGCTAATGCATCATGAGGTTAATAGCAGATTAGCAGGTAAGAAAGAAGAGTGAATTCAATAAGCAATCAGAAGCATGAACTATGTGAATATACTGTGCATAAACTAAGTGCAGATTGTAATAATTATATAGGGATACATTGAGAGAAAAAAATCATGACCGCCTTAACTTTATTATGCTATATCAATAGTGCATGGCCGCACCATTGAGGACTTCAATGATGATTCTTAATTTTCTTCCTTTATTCTATCTATCTATCTCGTTGCTTTATGCCTTTGCCAATACACCCTTCATGCTCTTTACAATTGTACCTCTTCATTCATTACTTAGACAACACTAATGCGGGCGTGACATGAGACGATCTATCGTGCGATCGCATGAGCGATCGCACCCGCCCCCGTCGTTTGTGCGTCACAGGCAATTAGTTGCCCGTGGCGCACAAAGTCGTTAAACCCTCGTGACACGTACTTACCTGCTGAGCGACGTCGCTGTGGGCGGCGAATATCCACTTCGTGAAGGGGTGGGACGTTCAGCGTCACAGCGGCGTCACATGGCAAATGGCCAATAGAAGCGGAGGGGCGGAGATGAGCGAGACGTAAACATCTCGCCCACCTCCTTCTTTCCACATAGCTGGCGGAACGCAGGTAAGCTGTGTTCATCGTTCCCAGGGTGTCACACGGAGCGATGTGTGCTGCCACGGGAACAATGAACAACTGGTGCAGAGAAGAAACAACTTTTTGAAAATGAGCGACGTGTCAATGAGCAACGATAAGGTGAGTATTTTTGCTCGTTCACCGTCCCTCGTAGCTGTCACATGCTACGATATATCAAACGATGCCGGATGTGCGTCACTTTCGATGTGACCCCGCCGACATATCGCACGATATATCGTCTCGTGTGACGCCCGCATAAGACTTTCAAGACTTTCCTTGATTATAATCTCATGGTTCTTTCAGATGCCTAATGACCAAAGAGAGTGAAAATGTAAAACCTGGCTCCACATATCAGGGCTGTTAGCACTTGAGGTTGAAGTATATAAAAGACAGATAGATACTGTAAAGAAAACACAATATCCATGTTGAATTGCATTTTACATAGCTTTCTTTATTTCTAACAATATATGCTATAGATAAAGTGACCTTATTAAAAACACACAGCAGTCAGAGATATGATGTTCTGAACAACACTTATCCTGTCAGCAGGATTTTGCCGATGTCAGCAAAGAGACCCTAAATCCAATAGTGTATCACATAGTTTACTGGGTACAGCTTTTCTGTCACAATCAATGCTTTTAGATTTAGCATGTTTCATTCTTAGAAATCAGCTCCTGCCCACACCAGGCTCTGTAAATACATTTATATAGACATTGAGCAGCTAAACACAGCAGGGGGCATGCTGGGCTATCTGACCTCCAGCAATGATAATTTTCTGAAATGAAAACAAATATTACCGGTAAACAACTGCACACAGTGTGATAAGAGACACATAGCTAAAATCTGTGTGTTAAAACCTCTTTCCAACATTGGACGTACTGGCTATGTCATGGCTCATGTCGGTATAATCACCACCGGTTGCTGCGGTGAGCCAGCAGTGAGTCCCACACATGTCTGCTTATTTGTACAGCAAACATGTGCAGCTATCAGGTGCAGGTGGATCCGTGATCAACCCACACCTGTTAACTCCATAGATTGTGCTGTCAAAATGTGACAGCGCAATGTAAATGGCCGCAGTGTACCCAAGCACAATGATGATGCAGGAGTGGTTTGCATATGTAATGCATCTGAACCCTGAACTCTGTTTTTTTTTTGTAACGTTTGTGTTTAATACAAACACCAAACACTGAACCTCAGGTTTGCTCATCTCTATACACGTGTAGAGATGAGCAGACTGAAACTTTAAAGATTAGTGTTCATATCGATCACAGTCTTTACAAAAAAAAAATCAGTGTTCAAGTTTGGAGTTCTGGTGCTTTACTTATGCAAACCCCTCAAGTGAGCAACGATGTGCTTGGGTACGCTCGGTGCTCAACCCAGTGTGAGCTGCTTCCAGTGTTTTAATGGATCACATTAATCAGCATTATCAAATGTAGTGTGTACAAAAAAAAAGAAAAATCCCTCGTCCCTCCACTGGAAGTGCTCTGTTTATGGCTGGCTGTATGTGGGTGGAGAGACGAACTGCCCAATCAATGACTTCTAATAAGGTTTCAGGTCACGTTTGTGTCCTTAATAGAACTTTATCTAAAGAGCGGCTGAACCTGCAGAACCCAAACTTCAGCTCATCACTTTACATGTGTAATAGATTTGGTGCAGAATATTCTGCAGATGCATGCAGAAGTATCCACCTTTCCTTTCTAAACTAATTGACTATATATTACTGCAATATTTAGCAAAATACTTGACAAGCTGTGTTTTTTATCACATCCAGTGGATAAGTAAATATATCATATACTGTGCATCTCATGACAGATTACTGAAAAATCCTGTTGTTTTTAAAATCTTGCCTTACACATCTCAAAATATAGACAACATATACAAAGTGGAAGTTTCACCAAAATGTATTAAAGAAGCACTCCAAAGAAGATTTTCATTCCCTAAGACTGTAAATAAATGTGTAGTGTAGCATAAATGCAATAAAATACTAACCAATTGTTATCGTTCCCAGTTTTCAGTGCTGCACTAATCCTCCTATCTTCACTCTTGACTGACATATTTACTTGGATCACACAAGGGTTTATTAGTGAACAGGAAGTTGTTTTCACAATGTAAGACATGGAGCATCATTATAAAAGTGACTACCGGGTTATACAAACCCCAGTGTAACCAGGAGATTAAAATTTTAGTCTTGTGAGTAAGAAGTGGACCGGCGTGATGCATTAAACTGCAGAAGACAGCGATATTTTACAGACCACCGCACACATTGTAGACACATTGTCTTTGGACTACTTTTTTAGGTAGCATTGAGTGCAAAGTACATGTTATAATGATAAACTCTTGGACAACATGTAGTAATAAATATAAAATAAATACTTTATAATACAAGTAAAAAAAAACCCATTAAAAAACAGGAGAAGATGGAGGACACATCTTCACAAAAACATGAGCTGTAAAGCACAAGGTTAAGTATTAGGATATAGTACATAAATAGTCTACACTAATACACAAAGGGAGTGTGAACTAATGAACAAGAAGTATAAAAATGTCCAAAATAATGACTGATTACCCAGTAAGCATAGAAAACAGTACTAAAGTATGTACAAGCCATGAGATGCAACGCAACACAAAGAGAGCCAAGCATAACATGGATAAGTAGTAATACATAGTAGTGAGTATCGGATTAATATACACTGACATAGAACAGTATAAAGGGCGGAATTGATTAAAACTCCGCAAGAAGCAGGCAGTGTAGAAACACCAAAAGTACAGTGTACACACCAAATAGTCAGCAAGCATAAAAAGCTATGTACAAAAGTAGATACAAACCATGAAATACAGCGCAACATAGGTTTCGTGTATAGCTTACTCATGGAGGATCAACTCTCAACATACGTTATGCAAAGAGCATAGGTAAGGGCATCTTGTTCATATTTAATGGGGTTGTTTTAGTGAAATGCTCATGGATTTCCACAAATCCCATTCTGATGAATAGGACAGTTTAGCTGTGTAGATTTCTGCAACAAATGTAAACAATGTACCATATTTTCCGGATTGTAAGACGCACTTTTTCCCCTCAAAACTGGGGGTAAAATGGGGGGGGGTGTCTTAAAATGTGGATATGGCTTACTCGGGCAGCAGTGGTGGAATGGGGTTATAGGAGGCAGTTTCGGCGATACTGAGGGTGCCACTGCAGGGTCGCGGAAGCAGTGGGCACCTCATCTGACTGCAGGCTCCATTGAATCACCCATGGTTGATGAAATGAACTTTAAGAAAATGGCTGCAAAGTCGGCACGTGTGCAGATTGACGTGATGGACTTCAAGAAAATAGCTGTGGAGGCCTTTCTGCATACTCACCACTTCCATGGCCATTTTCTTGACGTCCATCATGTCAACTGAGGGCAATGGAGCCCACAGTCAGATCAGGCACTCACCACCGCATCGGCACCCTGGCGCCCCGTCCTGTGACCCTCCTGAGTGGCTCCACTGCACTGACACTACCACAGCACGCCGGCAGATCAATGGCGCCCACTGCCGTTACACCCCCAAAGCTACAGAATCACCGACCCTCCATCCACTGACCCTTCTGAGACATAACACCCTCTCCTCTGAGCCCACAGCATCGCTGACCTGCCTCCTGTTACGTTCCTGAGCTGCTGCACCACAGCCACTCTCCCTGGTAAGCATTAGGATTAAGACACAGTAGGATTATAAGATGGACCCTCATTTTAACATTAACATTTTTTTGCTATTTTCCTCCTCTAATTTTGGAGTGCGTCTTATAATCCAGAGAGTCTTATAAAACCAAAAAAAATATACCTTGTTTCTAAATAAGATTAACAAGTTGGTCCATCATAAAAGTTTATAAAATCATGGATAACAGTAGTACTATGAGTCATCAGGAAATCTTGACTTCAATGAGAAAACAAAAATCAAAACATTACCATCCTCTAAGTACGCACATGCTAAAGGCATCTTCAGCTGTTAGCCCCCAGGCAACAGCAATATCAAAATTATTCATGATTGTAGACCTGTTGATTTTTTTGACATAATTACATTAGTCGAGGTCTACCAGGTTTGTTAAGAATTCATAATTTATCAGAACAATCCCAACTTGTCATGCTTCATTCTACGTAAAGATGGAATTGAAACATTTGGAACTAACAGTTCACATGGTTTTACATGTTTCTACACTGGAAAAAGCATGTTCTACACATGTCACATAACTATGATTCCCAAGTAAATATCTTGTATAAAAGTGTAGCATTTAAAGTAAATGAAAAGATAATTAAAAAGGTATGTGTTGTGCATAACTATGAAAGCCTATACAACAAAAAAAACCTCACTCACAGTCTATTAGTCACGGTGAAGACCCAAAAACGTTTAGACGCAACACTAAAACACCACCTTGGAATTGGCTCTCTAAAAGATTGTCAAGGAGGTTTCTCATACCTAAATAATGAGATAAGAATAATTGATTCCCTAAGGAAAAAGGCTTGTTAGCCTTTTTAACACGGTGGCTAGCTTCTTTATCCACACAAGTTTCAGTAGTATAAGCACAGTTATGTCAATTGCTCTCCTGCTCGGTACATGGCTGGTATCCAGAGACATCTTTGGCCGAGGCCTCTGGTTACCCGCAGCCATTGTTCACTGTTTTCTATGCTGATGCTCTCCTGCTATACTGCAGGTAGTACATTACTACATTATTGTCCAGTCTGGATTGAGCATTTTCATCTTTCTTTCAACAGACACATCATTCTCAGGAAAGCTTTTCTCACACATACGGTGGGTTCTCACAGTACACGGATCTTTATTATCTGGTTACATGTCATGGCACGTGACAATATAGGGAGAGTTTATAAAATGGGGGGCCCTGTGCTTACCCTCAAGCTAATGGGGTGACTTAGGCTTATCTTCTACCCATAATAATGCTTGAAGGTAGCAACGTCTGAATCCCCAGCCTCTTTCTGTATTCTGTCCTGGCCCTGGTGACTATGTGCTCACCACACCCACGACCCTGGGGACAGATGTGGACAGAGATCCCCAAAACCCCACCAACAAAATCCAACAGACATGGGGTATAAACAGAAATGCATCCACACCAAGGACCCACACAAGGGAGCTACTAAAGATAAACAGGGAGGGGAAGCAAAGTAACGGAGAAGCAACTACACCAAGTACTTTCACACTACACAGCACCAACAGACAACAAAAACAGCAGCGATCACCTCCACAACTCTCCAGGTCAAGCTCCAGTGAAAATGAATAACTGGCCTCCCCTGCAGGAAGCAGAGGGTACTTATCCAGCCCGGAAGTGGTCATAAGAGCAAACACCTGAGTCAGGGTAATGACTTGCAGCAAGCAAAGCAAAACTGACATTAACTCCGACGCTGCCAAATGGGAAAAAAAACACATTTAAAATGTATAGTCTTAGATGGAAAAAGAAAACTAGCCATGAGCCTGTCACTAGTCAAGAGGCACGTAGTGACAACCGTGACACTACAACCGGAATAATCCTGTTATCTCATGCAGGACTCATACATTCTTACTGGATTCTAAGTCACCATTGTTTGTATCCTACATCAAGCAGAACCAACAAGCAGCACAATAGGGTCATAAGCAAGCCCATATATTTTATTTTTCTAGCTTATACATTTTGGAGCATCTTGACAGCAACGTTGATTTACGATATATATTTTTTATTATTTTTTACTTCAATTCTTAGTTCATCATTTAGACATTACCATTACCACTCTGGACATTGTGATTCTCATTCACTTGTGCCTGCATTAGTCTTCCTTTTGTTTTGTTTTTTTTTTTCCATTATATAGAAGCATGGTAGATTCTAATATATCTTTATTTCCATTTTCTAACAAGTTGCATAAATGGTTCTTGTATTTATACCAGCAGCTCTACTCATCATACCTTAATATAGCTTATACTATTCTGTTGAGCGCTAGTGATTTGTTTTTCTTATGTTGGGTTCCTCATACCTCCTGGGGACCATGGAGAAGGCCACAGGTAACCAGGAGAGAGCTTTTTGCTGCCTTTCTTTCTGGAAACAAAAACCCTGCTCTCTTGGCAGTGAAAAAAGCTGCTTCCAATAAGCAGGTTTTACTGCATTTTTGATGCATTTTTTTGCCACATCTTTGCTTTATCTTTTTAGCTGTATTTTTGGTGTGTCATTTGTCTACAGTAGATGTTTAAATAAAGTTATTTTCATTCACCACTAAAGCAAAAAAACGCAGCAAAAAATTGCAGCTGCGATTTTTCACTCATTGCTTTCAATGGTGAAAAAAGCTGCAAAAATGCTGAAAAGTTGACATGCTGTTTTGTCAAAAATGCAGCAGTTTTCCATTTCAGTCATGAAAAAAAGCAAGTTTGTGCATTTTATTTCTGAAATCTCATAGCTTTTGCTGGTACTGTAAAACACAGCTTATAATTTTCATAAAACATAAAAAAAATGAAAAACAGCAGTCAAAATGTAACATGTGAACATAGCCTAAAGCGGGCTTTACATGCTGCGACGTCGCTAATGCGGAGTCGTTGGGGTCACGGATTTTGTGACGCACATCCGGCCGCATTAGCGATGCCGTTGCGTGTGACACCGATAAGCGATTTTGCATCGTTGCAAAACCGTGCAAAATTGCTAATCGGCGACACGGGGGTCCATTCTCAATTATCGTTACTGCAGCAGTAACGAAGTTGTTCCTCGTTCCTGCGGCAGCACACATCGCTGCGTGTGACGCCGCAGGAGCGAGGAAGCTCTCCCTACCTGGCTCCCGGCCGCTATGAGGAAGGAAGGAGGTGGGCGGGATGTTACGTCCCGCTCATCTCCACCCCTCCGCTGCTATTGGGCGGCGGTTCAGTGACGCTGCTGTGACGCCGCACGAACCGCCCCCTTAGAAAGGAGGCGGTTCGCCCGTCACAGCGACGTCGCCGGACAGGTAAGTATGTGTGACGGCTCTGGGCGATGTTGTGCGGCACGGGCAGCGATTTGCCCATGTCGCGCAACAGATGGGGGCGGGTACCTGTTACACCTCGTGGCTCTCCTGTGGCAAGGAACGAGACAATCTCCTTGCCTGCCACGAGTGCTCCTGCTCAGCAGCGCCGAAGGTCTGCCAGACGGCGCAGAGTGCAGGAGAAACCTCCTCAGAGAGGCAGCACAAGGGTGACACCTCGTGGTACTCCTGTTGCAAGAAATGAGGCGGTCTCCCATTCCTTGCCTGCCGCAGCTCCTCCTGCTCAGCAGCCTTGAAGGTCTGTGAGGTTGCGCAATGTGCAGAGGTTTGCTGCTCAGGGAAGCAGTGAGACTCCCGTTATCTCTACACATTGTGAGACCGAGGATCCCGCCTCTATTTCCCAGAGGCAGGAGGGTGAGCATGTGCTATGCTTGGTGGATCCTGATTCGCCCACTGACGTCACACGGCTTGATGACAAGGCTGGTGACGTGGTGAATCCTGACTGGCCAGGCTGGGATGTCGTGGATCCTGATTGGGTCAAGTCCGTCATCTCCGCCTCGCGCCCGCCCTTGGCTGGAGCTACACCTCCTTAAAAGCTCCTCCTGCCATCATGGCGGCGCGCGACCGTCCTTCTATGTT
This sequence comes from Anomaloglossus baeobatrachus, assembly GCF_048569485.1. NCBI lineage: Eukaryota > Metazoa > Chordata > Amphibia > Anura > Aromobatidae > Anomaloglossus > Anomaloglossus baeobatrachus. The sequence goes on from NC_134353.1 coordinate 784,943,809, forward strand.
TGGATGTCTGGCAGCGTGCTGCCACGCCACTGCTCAGGCATTATCGTCTTCTGTGGGCTTGGCCCTTGCTGCTTAGGCAGCACCTGGTTTGCAGGTCGTGTCCCTGCCTTGCTGCTCCGGCAGTAGCTCCTTCAACAGGCCGTGTTCCTGTCCCAGGTGAGCTCCTCGAGTCTCCACCGGACTCACCTGGTTATTGAAAGCACACGTGCGTGGGCACCTCTGTGCTACCCTCGTGCCATATTCTCGTGACTTCCACTGGCACACGTGCGTGGGCACCTCTGTGCTTCCCCGTGCAACAGGTACACCGAGCCGTGTGATCCCTGCTATACAACCCTCACGGGTTAGGGCAGACCGGTGTACATAGATCGTCTGTGACATTCCAGACGATCGCTAGCAGCAACCCGCTCACTCTTCACCCACCATAGCAGCGGTCCCTTACACCGCACAGTGGACCTTGACCGGCGGAAGCTGTCCATTCCCCATCTTGGCACGCTTCCCCGGGTCCCCCTCGTAACAGGTACCCACACTAGCGATATCGGGACCGATATCGCAGTGTGTAAAGTAGCCTTTAGGCTATGTGCGCACTAGAAAAGTGATTTTTCTCAAGAAAATTTCTTGAGAAACTTCTGGGAGTTGAAGATTACCGCACCTGTGGTAAAAAAAACGCACCAAATCCGTGGGAAAAACGCATGTGTTTTTGCCGCGGTTTTACCGTGGTTTTGCCACGTTTTTTCCGCAGGTTGGTCCCTGCGTTTTTTTTATGCTGTAACTATTGCAATAAATAACATAGATAATAGATAGATAATCGAAAGACAGATAATGGATAGAGGGAAAGATGGATAGATGAATAGATAGATAATAGATAGATGAGAAAGACCTATATAATGTCCCACCCCCCTGCATATTCTAAGCTGGCACCCTTTAGTGACTTTCATGTGGCACTAAAGGGTGCCTAGCCTTGTATTTAGCCATAAAATAAATAAATAATTAAAAAAAACAACACGTGAGGTCCCCCCATCTTTTGTAGCCAGCTAAGGTAAAGCAGACGACTGCAGCCTGCAGACCACAGCTGGCAGGTCTGGCTGGTAATCCAAAACAGAGGGCACCCCACGCTGTTTACATTAAATAATTTAAAACAAAAAACGTGGGGTCCCCCCCAAATTGGATCACCAGCCAAGGTAAAGCGGACAGCTGTGGTCTGATATTCTCAGACTAGGGAGGTCCACTGTTATTGGACACTCCCCAGTCTAAAAATAGCAGGTCGCAGCCACCCCAGAAGTGGCGCATCCATTAGACGTGCCAATCCTGGCGCTTCACCCCAACTCATCCCGTTGCCCTGGTGCGTTGGCAAACGAGGTAATATATGGGGTTGATGCCAGATGTGTAATGTCACCTGGCATCAAGCCCTGGGGTTCGTGATGTCACGCGTCTATCAGATACCCGACATCACCAACCCAGTCAGTAAGAAATAAAAACTAGACAACAAAAAAAGTTTTATTTGAAAAAACACTCCCCACATTCCCTCTTTCACCAATTTATTGAAAAGAACAATCAATTTTACGTCCGGCGTAATCCAATAAGGGGGGGTCCCACGGCGATCCATACCATAGTCACTGTCCCATTCAATGAAGAACAGAATGTTCCCCATTGGCTGGGAGAGCAATGCAGTGACCTGAGCTACAATCAATAGCCCAGGTCACTGCAGGGGATGACGAGCGCTGCTGTCAGGAGGTTAGATGAGATCATTACCTGCTGTGATGATCTCCTGTAGTCCTGCTATCAGCGCTGTCACTGCCTTCTATGCCTGCCGCGTTGTCAGCAGTATCGCGAGAGCCCGTGACGTCACCACTAGTGACAGTCTCGGCCGCTCGCGAGACGGGCATAGACGGCAGTGACAGCGGTGACGTCAGGAGGCAGAAGATCGTCACAGCAGGTAATGATCTCATCTCACCTCCTGACAGCAGCGCCCGTCATCCCCGCGGCAGTGTCTGCCTGCGCCGCAGTGTGACAAGCTGCTGACACTGCGGGCAGACACTGACACACTGCAGGGCAGGCAGCTGTGGGGCCGGAGCGGGACACAGACTGCACGGGCACCCGCCAGACGTGACACGGAAGTGCTTCTGTGCGGCGTCCCGGGAGTGTGACGTCTGTGTTTACTCTGCTCCGCTTCCTCTTCTGTCATAATGACATCACTTCCTGCAAAACCGCAGGCAGCGATGAGCATTACCGCAGGTAAATCCCGGCTATACCGGGGGTATACCGCACATCATTTACTAGCTGCGGTATACCCCCGGTATTTCGCGATTACATTACAGTGAATGGAGTGAAATTCCGGGGGTATTCCGCAGGTACCTGCGGAAAATAATGGACATGCACATTTTCTCAAGAAAGTTTCTTGAGAAAATTTTCTCAAGAAATTTTCTTGAGGAAAAATCCGCAGCGTGCGAACAGCTGTTTTTTGTTCCCTTAGGTTTTGCTGGTAAATGTCTGCAGAAAGATTTCAAACCTTTCTCAAGAAATTTCCGCAGCAAACCCGTGGGTAAATCCGTGGGTAAAACAGCCTAGTGCGCACATAGCTTAAAGGCTGCTTTACACGTATCAATTTATCGTGCGTTCTCATGTGCAATCGCACCCACCCCCCATCATTTGTGCAATACGGGCAACATGTTGCCCGTGTTGCACAAACTTGGTACCCCCGTCACACGTACTTACCTCCCGAACGACCTCGCTGTGGGCGGCAAACATCCTCTTCCTGAAGGAGTAGGGACATTCGGCGTCACAGCGACTTCACACAGCGGCCGACCAATAGAAGTGGAGGGGCGGAGATGAGCGGGACGTAACATCCCGCCCATCTTCTCCCTTCCGCATTGCCGGCGGCGGCAGGTAAGCTGCAGTTCATCGTTCCCGGGGTGTCACACGGAGCGACGTGTGCTGCCTCGGGAACAATGAACAACCGGAGCACAGAAGGATGTTCAATTTTTTGAAAATGAGTGACGTGTCAAAGAGCAACGATAAGGTGAGTATTTTTGCTCGTTCACAGTCGCTCATTTGTGTTACACGCTACGATATGTCAAACGAGGCCGGATGTGCGTCACTAATGACGTGACCACGACGACATATCGTTAGATATATCGTAGCGTGTAAAGCAGCCTTTAGGGCAGCGGTTGGGAACTTATGGCTCATGAGCCAGATGTGGCTCTTTTGATGATTGCATATGGATCGCAGGAGAGATGCAGCCATCAAAAGAGCAGGCGCCTTATATCCCTGGTGATGGCTTCCTGTGCGCTCGGACGCAACTCTGGACGCAGACTCTTCCGTGAGTGGTCACATGATGCTTTCACTGCACCGCTACTGGCAACCTATGCCTTTTTTAATCCGGAAATTTCCTTGATACCTTGGCGCCTTTCACTATACATTATCACTACACATTATCACTATACGCCACAGATACCAAGTGACTCCACATTTGGCAGCATAGTTGTGGATTCCACTATTCTTGTTATGGTGACTATTCACATGTCATTTTCTTTGATCTTTTCTGGTTACCCTTTTTTCATTTTTTTCTATTCTTTTGTCTTGTTGCTCTAGACTTCCCCATTACCTCTGCATCTTGTCATATAATTTCATATACCCTTTGCACTATACTATAGTTTTTGTTTTTTGCTTAAATGTTGTATGGCTCTCACAGAATTACATTTTAAAATATGTGGCGTTCATGGCTCTCTCAGCCAAAAAGTTTCTCGACCCCTGATCTAGAGTCTTGATGTCACATAAAATGGCTTTTAGAACACCCCACTACACTACGTGGTTACTACAACATGGCCTAATTAAAAGAAAGCTCTGTATATGAAAAAAATATAGAGAATCATATGTAAAGGTAGAATAGGGATACATTAGTGCTCATGTCCATGAATATTAAGGCTTAAGTTTAGGGTGAGGGCTGCAGCGGAGGGAGAGCTGTAATTACTTTTTGATGCAGAATTCTGATGACATGCATCTGTATTTTCTGGAGGCTGTTTTATTCTGTTCCTAGACACAAGATTCAGGACTTCTCATTCTGATACGCACACATTTTCTTATGCATTGAGTTGCTATGGCACCGGATAGCATCGTCGTCATTACTTCATCAATAGACATTGCTATGGAAGCGGAACTGTTGGCTCCAAGATACCATTGTTTACATTAGCAATATAATCTAGACATTCGGATTGTGATTGCACACATTAGATAAGTTCACCCTTGGTTGTAAATTCTTTATTTTGAGGACAATTCATAATAATATCTTCCACGCAGATACAGAATAATCGATATTTCCATTATTGGCTTCATATAATTTTAACATTTAATATTTTTCTAACAGAAAAACAATAAACTATGCAAACAAACATACAGAAATAAAGCAATAAATCTGACATTATCATATTTTTGGTTGGGCACAAACGAAAATGGTTTCCAATGCCAATATAACTCATTCAGACCTGAAGTTGCAGTTTTAGAAATTTTCTCTGACAATGCCAGGTAGAGATAATCAAATCAATTTTAAAGGGGTTGTCTACTACTTTGACACTGATGGCCTATTCTTAGGATAGGTCATCCATGTCTGACCAGCTAGGGTTCGACACGCTGCAGTCCCGCCGATCAGCTGAAATGCTCAGTTCTGGCGCAGCTTTGTCTTCTGATAGTGACCGTGGCCGGGAACTGCACATCCGCCTCTTATTGATTAGAATGGGATGCAGATGTGCATTATCTAACCTCGGCCGCTATCAGAAGATGAAGCAGCTCCAGAACTGAGCATTTCAGGCAGCCTGCTGCCGCCACCGGGACTGTGATCAGCTGATCAGCGGGGATGCTGCATTTCGGACCCTGGCCAATCGGACAGTGATGACCTATCCTAAGGATAGGCCATCAATGTCAAAGTAGTGGACAACACCTTTAAACAAATTGAAATGGAATCAAATTTTAACAAATTTGCTGGTCCTGGTGAATTAGAACAACTTTTGATTCAGTTTGGGAGAATCACTAAAAAAATACCACCACCATTTTACATACAATATTGCTGATGCTTCTATCAGCCACAAAAGGCTGAAATGATTATGACTGCATGGACTTCTCCACAATACCTTTCAGCTAGCACAGACAATCAGGAAGGACTATCTTAGCCTAAATAAAAGCCTAAGCAGGGAATGTAGCAGCCATTTTTGGGGGATTTTACTATAGTGTGAGGATGTCAGAGCTCAAAACTGAGCAATAGGAAGAGAACACTTTGCACCAATAATCCTGACAGTAATGTCTTGAATAATTGCAGTAGTGAAGAAGAGGAGCGTAGTAGTCTGCTTATAATATAGAGATGTAATTGCAAGGGGGAGAGAGAAATAGGGGACATAGCTGCAGCATGGACAGACTCAGTATGAGAGAGATATGGTGAATCTGTTCTGCTGTATTTGGATTAAAATTCACATTTTTTTTATGCATGCATAAAACACTACAAAAGACAAATCTGAAATCTGTTTAACAAGAAAAGGTGTGCTTGGTTATCACAAGTGACAGTACTGAGTTTTTGTATTTCTTGTTCAATCATTTTTGAGCATAGGAGAATATTTGTTTTCTCACATACAAAAGAAAATTTCCCAAAATTCACACATCTAATTGAAATTGTGTACCTCACAAAGTATGCATGTCGAAAACCATCTGTTTTACTAGTTAAATTATACATCTGCACGCGTCACAGGAATACAGCTCCTTTTTGTAGGTGCTGACTTCTTGATTGTACTTTTTGAGCATTTCTTATTTTGTCATTTTTCGGAAAGGGGTTGAATTTTTAAGAAAAAAAAACAATATTGACACTTAATTGTGCATGCATGTCTACGCACACCTGTTTTGCTAGTTCAGTTTGACAAACATGCATGCCACATATATACCCGGAGACCACTGCCATATGTACCTTTTTGTACATACAGTGGATATGGAAAGTATTCAGACCCATTTACATTTTTCACTCTGTTTTATTGCAGTCATTTGGTAAATTCAAAAAAGTTCATTTTTTTCTCATTAATGTACACTCTGCACCCCATCTTGACAGAAAAAAAAAGAAATATAGAAATTTTTGCAAATTTATTAAACAAGAAAAACTGAAATATCACATGGTCATAAGTATTCAGACTCATTGCTCAGGCACTCATATTTAAGTCACATGCTGTCCATTTCCTTGTGATCCTCTTTGAGATGGTTCTACTCCTTGGTTCCATTGGTGTTGAAAACATTTTAAAAATTAATTATAGTGTTGAAAATGTATGATAAAAGAAAAATTTAAAAAAACATGACAGCAGCAACGGAAGTTGTAGTGTAAAATGTATAATTATGGCAGATCACTCATTTTAGTCAAAGCAGGTTAACTCTAACAGCAACACCATGCAGTGTTCTGCCCAGAATGGATTGCTGGATCACAAATAACTAAAAGAGATATTTTTTTGTTAAAAAAATAATGTACTTGCTACAGATACAACCCTATTCCTATTTATAGAAAAGTTTTTAAGCAACTCAAATATTTTCACTGAATCTGCCGCATAGGTGTATATTTCTGTACTTAGAATACAGTATTTTGTGTTTTAAAAAATATAAAAAATAAAAATATGGGGTATATTTTATATTCTGGTGGTGTCTTACCAGGGAGGGGGGCAGCGGTGGTGGAGCGGCAATCACAGCAGTCAGGGATGGTGATGGAGTATGACAATGCTGTGGGTGGTGCAAATGCTCACTGTGGGCAGCGGCACTGTGCTGCAGCGCTGCTCTGTGCTTGGGCGTCACTGCTCTGTGCCAGGGCTGTGTGGTGCTGCTTTGTACAGGGACTGCTCTATACAGGGGCTGCTCTGTGCCGGTGCTGGCTTTGCTCTGTGCGACACTGCTCTGTGCTGAGGCTGCTCTGTGCTGGGGCTGCTCTGTACCCGGGCTGCTTTGTGCAGCTGCAATGAGGCACAGGCCATTCTGAAGATGTCTACGGTGTGGGCTTCAAAGAAATGGCAGCGTGAGCCAAGATCTCCATCTGCGTATGTGCAGAGTCCATTATTTTAAGCCCTCACTGCTGACATCTTCAGAATGGCCTGTGCCTCACTGCCCACCACACAGACCAGCCCCGCACAGAGCAGTGTTGCTACATTCGGATTTTAAGACGCACCTCTCATTTTCCTCCCAAATTTTGGGGAGGAGAAGTGCGTTTTATAATTCATAAAATATGGTAACTATTTTTTTATGCTGGATATGTAATTTGAGACAATATTTTAACAATAGGCAATTGAAGTGTTACCAACTTGGGTGGTCAAAGGGCTTTTCAAGTTAAACAATGTTGATGACCTACCCCTCAGATGTGGCAGCAACCAATCAACTGTTATTAAGTTTACCGGCAGCCTGATGCAAATATTGAACAAAGGTGTGCACAACTCCATTCGATGTGTAATGGCTGCTGTTAGGTATTACAGATAAACTCCTAATAAACAAAAATTTTCACCTAAAAATAAGTCATTAATATAACATGTTGGGAGAACTCACTTAAAGGGTAACCATTGTTTTAATTTTTATTTAAATAATTAAAAGTACATGTGAAATAAGCAACTTTGTAATATATCTTATCAAGGGAAATTAATTTCTTTATCAGCAAGAATTGATATTTTATTTTCAAAAATCTCATATCTTTGGTAGAATCAATATTCGGTGAAGACAAATTATTACATTATGGAGATAGAATTTTATCACTAGCAGCTGGAAACTCCTATGTAAATCAGAGAGAGGAGAAGCTCTAAAGGTCCAGTCACACTAAGCAACTTACCAGCGATCCCAACAACGATAGGGATCGCTGGTAAGTTGCTAGGAGGTTGCTGGTGAGATGTCACACTGCAACGCTCCGGCGATCCCACCAGCAACCTGACCTGGCAGGGATCGCTGGAGCGTGGCTACACGAGTTGCTGGTGAGCTCACCAGCAACCAGTGACAAGCCCCCAGCGCCGCGTGGAAGATGCTGCTTGGTAACTAAGGTAAATATCGGGTAACCAACCCGATATTTACCTTGGTTACCAGCTCATGCAGCTACACGTGCAGAGAGCAGGGAGCAGCGCACACTGAGCGCTGGCTCCCTACTCTCCTAGTACAGCACACATCGGGTTAATTACCCGATGTGTGCTGCAGCTAATTGTGCACAGAGCAGGGAGCAGCGCACAATGCTTAGCGCTGGCTCCCTGCTCTCCTAGCTACAGCACACATCGGGTTAATTACCCGATGTGTGCTGCAGCTAAATGTGCACAGAGCAGGGAGCAGCGCACACCGGGTGCAGCTGCACAGGGTACATAGATAGGGTATAGAGTACAGGGTGCAGCTGCACAGAGCAGGGAGCAGCGCACAATGCTTAGCGCTGGCTCCCTGATTTCCTAGCTACAGCACACATCGGGTTAATTAACTCGATGTGTCCTGCAGCTACATGTGCACAGAGCAGGATCCGGCACTGACATTGAGAGCGGCGGAGGCTGGTAACAAAGGTAAATATCGGGTAACCAAGGACAGGGCTTCTTGGTTACCCGATGTTTACATTGGTTACCAGCCTCCGCAGAAGCCGGCTCCTGCTGCCTGCACATTTAGTTGTTGCTGTCTCGCTGTCACACACAGCGATCTGTGCTTCACAGCGGGACAGCAACAACTAAAAAATGGCCCAGGATATTCAGCAACAACCAACGACCTCACAGCAGGGGCCGGGTTGTTGCTGGATGTCACACACAGCAACATCGCTAGCAACGTCACAAAAGTTGTTCGTTAGCAGCGATGTTGCTAGCAATGTTGCTTAGTGTGATGGGGCCTTTAGTGCCCCTTCACTGAACCCCCCCCCCGCATCACCTCAATTTACATAGAATGTTATCAGCAACTGCCATTGCCTATCTCAGTTAATGTGAAAATCTGTCTTCTCTGAATGCAGATTTTACCTGTGAATTGAGATTGTCGAGATTTAAGATCAGACCAAGAAGAGAAAGAAGCAGATTTCTCTGTTAAGATATGTTACATAGTTTATTTCCTCATGTACTATTTATTTATTAAATAAAAATTAAAATGAAGATTACATAGTGTGATGTTTCATTTTTATTAGTCTGCAAGATGACTGATTGCCCCAATTTAGCCGTTTACCAAATTTCATTTTAAATCAATAAGCATACTTACAATCTGATCAGAAACTGGAAGATAATAAATAACCTAACACAAATAACAGAAACTACAGTTGGTTTAGCAAACTGCTGATCCTGTATATTCACAAAATCATAGGGAAATTGTAAATGTAAATGTATCCAAAAAATAAAAACTTAATTTAATTAAAAGGTTATTTCCGAGACAACAATCATATTATACTACAATATGGGATTTCCAGCATTGGGATAAAAGTCTCTCTTTGTGACTGCAGGCTAAAGAATTCCCCCAACACATGCATCTCACACTGTCATGATTCTCTGGTGGAAGTGACTGGAGCAGCTGGTCATATGACTACAAAAATGAGGCCGAGCATGCCTAGTTGGCTTGTGATCACATGTATGCAAATCTTGTAGGTGCAGCCACGTGACCATATGCTCTCACTGATGACACTGGAGAATTCTGAAATTACTGTAAGCATTCAATACTCAGCAGTCACATAAAGTGATTGCAGACTTTCATACCAATCTGGACATCACCTTTAACCCCTTCAGCCCCGGGGCACTTCCCGTTTTTGCGTTTTTGTTTTTTGCTCCCCTGCTTCCGAGAGCCGCAACTTTTTTATTTTTCCGTCAATCTTGCCATATGAGGGCTTCTTTTTTGCGAGACAAGTTGTAATTTTAAATGAAACCATAAGTTTTACCATATGGTGTACTGGAAAACAGCAAAAAAATTCCAAGTGTGGAAAAACTGCAAAAAAAGTGTGATGGCACAATAGTTTTTGGGATGTTTTATTCACGGTGTTCACTATATGGTAAAACTGATATGTGGGTATGATTCCTGAGGTCGGAGCGAGTTTGTAGACACCAAACATGTATAGGTTTACTTGTATCTAAGGGGTTAAAAAAAATTCACAAGCTTGTCCAATAAAAGTGGCGCACGTTGAGGGTTGCGCAGACATCACACTGGGGGGAGGCACAGACATCACGGGAGGGCTGCACATGGGACTGGGGGAAGGGCTGCACACAGGACTGGGAGATGGGCTGCACACAGGACTGGGGGATGGGCTGCACACAGGACTGGGGGATGGGCTGCACATAGGACTGGGGGATGGGCTGCTCACAGGACTGGGGGATGGGCTGCTCACAGGACTGGGGGATGGGCTGCACACAGGACTGGGGGATGGGCTGCACACAGGACTGGGTGATGGGCTGCACACAGGACTGGGTGATGGGCTGCACACAGGACTGGGGGATGGGCTGCACACAGGACTGGGGGATGGGCTGCACACAGGACTGAGGGATGGGCTGCACACAGGACTGGGAGATGGGCTGCTCACAGGACTGGGGGATGGGCTGCACACAGGACTAGGTGATGGGCTGCACACAGGACTGGGGAATGGGCTGCACACATGACTGGGGGATGGGCTGAACAAAGGACTGGGTGATGGTCTGCACACAGGACTGGGTGATGGGCTGTACACAGGACTGGGTGATGGGCTGCACACAGGACTGGGTGATGGGCTGCACACAGGACTGGGTGATGGGCTGCACATAGGACTGGGGGCAGCTGCACACAGGACTGGGGGGGCCCTGACATCACTAAGGGAGGGACGGTGACGGAAACCTGGGGTGATACACAGCATTGGGAGGCACACAGCACTGACAGTTTCACACAACTCTGAGAGAGAGGGTATACAGAACTGGGGTGGGGAAGAACAAAGCACTGGATGGGGTACACAGCAGCAGAGGGTGGGCACTGGAGTCACAGCAGCATCGCACTCACAGCACAGTAGTGCAGGCGCCAGACACCGCATCGGAAGGAGAAAGCGGGCACTCAGCTCCGGAGGGTAGGGGGTGGGCACACAACGCTGGAAGCTGTGAGGCTGCTGTGAGATGGAAGCGCAGAGCGCTATACCCGCCCACAAAGTAAGTCCTGGTCACGTTGGCACTGGCCGGCGGGAGAACACATTGGTGCGCACAAGCAGCGATGTTTGGATTTAAAGGGCCGGCAGCCTGCAAGAACGCGGTGACGGCACGATCACTGCCACCCTGGGAAACTGCCAGGGGGCCACATAAAATGCCATGGTGGGCCAGACATTCCCCACCCCTGCTCTAAAAGATAGTCTGTCAGCAGGAAATCACTTTTCATACCAAGCACAGGCATTCGATGCACCAGTGGCATGGCAGTGCGATTCAGTGCACCTTCCCAATTTCTTGTTTTCTGTCTCCACATTTCTCTAGCCCTAATAAAGTCAGTGCTGTCAATTAAAGAATCAGAAGGCAAATACATATGTAAAATAAGCTGGTGGGAAGATGCACTGAATTGCTCAGCCATTCAAGAGGTGCACTCGGAATATGTGCATCTTTTGAGCATTAATTTTGTGCTGACAGGTTCCCTTTAAGCAGGATCAGCATGCATAGTTTATCCTTTTGATTTTCAATAACAGAGTCTCAAATGTTGAATTTGCACTATAGAACTGGACCTTCATGTGCTGGACCATACAGGACCATCAGCATACACAAAATGTACAATTGCAAAATGGTGCAAAATTTGAAGCAAAAAGGTGTAAGGAGATGGGCAAAGATAAAGTTAATATTCCAAACAGTTTATCTGCATAGTTAGTTAAGTTTCCTAACAACAACATACAGTGAGAAAGTGCAGAGTTGGAGAACTTACTTCAGCATATGCCTGGTCTTCAGGAAAGCCAGCACAGTTCTGCTTTATATGAACCCACTTTAACATTAGTAGGTACAGCATAAATCAAACAGCAATCTCTCATATTCATATGTAACAAAGAGAATGAAAAACACGATCTAGCTGACGCATATCAGACAGCTAGGGTTCTTACTCCTAACCTGATGACTAAGGATCCGAGCGGTCTGAAAAGCGTCAGTTAGATGATCCCATGTCACAAATGTGGATATGTGAAGTTGCTTCTTGATTAACACCTGCTGTGTCTAAAATGAATTCATATGAAGATGGTAGACGTTTATACAGAAAGATGCTGGCTTTCCCTCAAAGACCCATTTTCAATTTACATTTTGTAAGGTTTGGTGGCTGCAGAAGTGCAGTGCCATAAGTAACAAAAGACATGGCCAATTGAATTGCACTATCATGATTTATTTCACCCTATATAAAGACATCATAATTGCAAATATGAAGTATGAAGAATATATGCTAATTGCTAACATATAAAAGGTACAATGCAGAGATCATGTGTGAAGAATAGCTAAACTGTCTACTCTTCTGAGGGTGCAGACTTGTATTCCCAAACACAGCACATGAAAATGCAGGACTCACCACATTTAATGTTATTCACTGTCAGCTGAACATTTAGTATTAGTGTGGCGCCCTTGAGACCTCAGTCACCACAGAGTACTGCATTTGATTTAGAATGCTGTACTGATCCAGGTGAGAAAGAGTTAACAACTGTTTTCCATCAACCTCACACAAATATCTAGCATGAGTCACCACACACAGGAACCTAGGCTGGGAAATTCCCCCAACACTGCAGAGTCATTGCAAGGGTAGGGGCACGAAGTGACTTGAAGTCTGAGTAAAACAGTTTCACTTTAGAGCAGACTTCAGTCAGAGAGAGAACAGCTTGGGACAAAGAACCATGAGCAGGTCCCTGAGGGGGAGCTCCCCCTCAGGGAGACCGACCAAGCAGAAAAGTCAGTCAGAGACCCTGAAGGAGAAAGTACCAGGACATCATGGATTCGTAGAAAAGGGCAGACTAAATGGAACCAGACCCGGGTGGACCGGGAGTAGCTGCAGACGGTCGGGTGAGCCAGTGAGACTGAGAAGGACATGGTAGCCGAGGGGAAGCTTACTGAACCACTCCCTTGGTGGCCAGCTCAGACAGGTTGCAGATCCCTAAGATGGACCATACTTCATGTTGCTTCCTCAATTCTGCAGGGCCGCGGGTAGTCTAGGTAGTCCCCCCCATCTGAATGGGATATAAAGTGAAACTGAGTCCCCAAGACGCTTCATGCCAAGGGGACCCAAACTACAGTACGAATACAGTGGAACTGAGTCCCCAAGTTGCTTCATGCCAAGGGGACCCACATTACCCTACATGTGCAGAGGAGAAAGGTCCTACATGGTCATGGACATCGGTGGTTGCTCTATACTTACCCAGGATCAGCTGGAGCCCAGCACAGCAGGTGATCGGTACCCTGAAGGCAGCTGAAGGCAGCCTTCTAAAGAACTTTGAGTAAGAGACATTGACCCGCAGCCACTGCCTCGGCCTGTTATTACCATCGCCGTCGCCCTGCGCTTCGGCACCAATGGCCCACTCTCCTGGCCTCCACCGTCCTCCCTGGGGCTCGCTCCACATGTGGGGAGCTGTACTATCTGGGCTGCGTTAACATCAGCTCTGGAGGAAGGTAACATCTCGCAGCGGCGGCTAATCCCTGGCCATGCACCACAGGTGGCACTGAAAGCATCCCCCATCCCCATCCAACACTGCTACTTGGTGAGGAGAAGTCACAGGAGGTGTCAGCGGCCAAGACCCCCAGTCACCACTGCCACCGGTGACGCTCCCCAGGGACCCTACACCCTCCTTTCAACCCCCTCTACACTGGACAACCTTACACCCGCCTGTTTATCTTTCATGTAGCCGATGGGGCCACGGAGTCGGGTCAGGCCAGTCACAGCAGCAACCCCAAATACCACTGGCCCGGTGACAAGTAAATCCCTTAGGCCCCGTGGGGCACTACATTAGGGATTAGCAGGTCTTTTAACATTTCAATTTGATACAATAGCTGAATTTGCACTGAAAATTTGATTTTTTTCCACATAAAGTTTTAAAAATTGAAAAGATTCTAATTGCCTGGAAAATATCTGAAGAAAACTGTGAATTCCCCTTGGAGTCAACTGAACATGTTTTGAGCACTGGAATGCAATCTCAGCCTTTTTAAATTCAAATGATTTCCACCTATCTAGCTAGGGGAAAATGAATGGTAACAAAGGTAACCAAAAAACACACTGAAATATGACATTTTTAGGCTACCTAAATTGTATTAATGGTGCGAAAAGTATCCCTCTGGTGGAGCAGATGCTTATAAACAAGTGGTGCAAATGGAGGAATCCCATGGTTAGGTGCAACAATTATCCCTTTCTCGGAACAACTCTACATAGGTGTTACGGGGGCTGTCTGATTATAAAACCTAAAGGATTGTCAGACAGTCAGGGTCCACCGTGCAAAGACTCTGCTGCAGACTATGGCAGAGGATAAGGGGTATATAAGTGTGACACTGTAAAAAATAATAGCACAAGTGCAGAGTGCAATACCTCTGTTAAACTCACAGAGGAATATAATTAGAAAATAAAGCAATTCCTCCCTTACTTGGAGGGTGTGTGGAATGGTCTCTGTTAAAGATCACAGAGACAAAAGCAGTGAGTGGGAAATGGCACCTAACTAGGTCCGTTCCTCTAGTGGTGCCAGGAGACGGACAGCAGCGAAAGCCGCGCAAAGCTCCTACCTGCGTTCGCTCCACTAGTGTGCGAGGACACGAACCACAAGATATGGCACCTGCCTAGGTCCGCTCTTCTAGTGGTGCAAAAGAGACGGACAGCAGCGTAAGCCGCACAAAGCTCCTACCTGCGTTCGCTCCACTAGTGTGCGAGGACACGAACCACTAGATATGGCACCTGCCTAGGTCCGCTCTTCTAGTGGTGCAAAAGAGACGGACAGCAGCATAAGCCGCACAAAGCTCCTACCTCTGTTCGCTCACCTAGTGTGCGAGGATACGAACAACTGCCATACGCAGTATAAGGAACTTTACCCTAGCGGCAACGTCCACCTACGAGTAGAATCACAAGGCCCAGCCGGACCATGTGCCTCAGGCACCTGCCTATGTCCGCTCCACTAAAGGCCCCGTCACACACAGAGATAAATCTTTGGCAGATCTGTGGTTGCAGTGAAATCATGGACATATTGTTCCATTTGTACACAGCCACAAACCTGGCACTGATTGTCCACAATTTCACTGCAACCACAGATCTGCCACAGATTTATCTCTGTGTGTGACAGGACCTTAAGAGGTAAGGATACGGACTGCAGCCGAAGCTGTAAGGTATAAGAACGCTACCCTGCCGGTAGCGCTCACCTAACATAGACAGAGAGATGCCTA